>NC_041383.1:413375936-413389259 GCF_002162155.2 Triticum dicoccoides
ACATATGTTTCAATCATTTTTATTTTTCTTCAGGAGAAACATAGTAGTGGTGGATGCTGTGTCGTCCAAAATAAAGTTCATCGGGTTCTTCACCTACTCGGTGATGCTTTTGTGGATGATACCAAGGAGCCCAAGCTACGTTTCCTCCACAGGTTTGGTGCAACCGCTCTTGCAGAGTTTATGCTTGTGTCCTCCCATGCCTAGACATTGGGATTTGTTCAGTTCCTGTCAATGTGCGGTGCGTTTATTGATTTCTTCTTTTTGGAGCTGGAGTATTTCCTCTGCACTAAGTAAAGATATTGTGGTTCAACTGCATGCAGTACTAGGGGTTCATCCACGGCCCAAGTCCCTTCATCACTCATGACCCCATTTTGTTGGATGGGCGAGTCAAGGGACTCCCTGAAACTTTTATTGGCGATCAAGTTTGGGTAGGTGTACAAGTGGCAGTATCACTACCTTGATCTAATTGTAATGTCGTTGTTGAAGCCTTGGAAGAATTTCATCTTCCAAAATTTATATGACCACACAGAAGATGCATTTGAGAGATTACAATGTAACTCTTAGTTTTAGGAGTTACTTTGTAATATCTTCAATCTTTGATCTGAAGCATACTGTAATGATTCTGATGTTTGAATACAGTTACACATGTATTTCTAAAAAGAAAGTCACTTGCCGGGGCTCCTGGATGGACACACAGTGATGGTGGAGCAAAGGAACCACATAGCAGGATGGTGATGTGTTGCGCTTATGTCTGCAATGGCTTTTTCATATTTTTTTTCTTCTTTTGTTTGTTGGGCTTCGCTCAGTTTTTTCTACTTATAGTGCTATATGTGGGGTACGAGTTGTACAACTATGCAGTTTGTGTACATGTACTAGTCGCGTTGAGCAAAGGTTATGCTATACATGGAGTGCAATTTACATCGCTTGCACGCTGATCCGTAGTGTGTACGTGGTTCTGATGTTAACTTACAACTTTATGGCTTGACTGTCGATGGCAGATGGGACTGATAAGATCTATGAAGTGATTTCTCCTGAAGATGTGATGACGGAAGATGGTGGCAGTGGATCCCGGAGCGTGCGCAGGCGGTGCACGTTATGGGATGCCTAGACCGGATGGTCTTAAGGTCATTGGATTAGATTGTCTGTTATCCGGACAAGGCACATCTGTATACTTATAGGTGTAGCAACTTTGTTTCGCTTAGAAGGTGGCTTTGGGTTGATCCTTATATTTATTTGTCAGGTTCTGGTGAATAATTAATAAAGATGGTTGTGTGCATCATGTTGATGTGAAGGCCGGGGCAATCATCCTTCTCAAAACAAAAAAACCAATTTTTCTTACCCATACACATACTTCATATATTACTTAGGTTAGATTTCACCCATGCCTACTCGAGATAAACCTTAAAATAGCTAGCATCCTCTTGGTCTATGCCAAATTTGTCTACAGCCTGTAAGTAGTCAAGCCGAGTGGCACGGGTGGCCTACGGTTAGTAACAACCATCCGGCATGGTTAGCATTTGGAGTTTATAGAAGAGGCATCCCGATCAATGAAACGAGGTTATACTCCTATTTTTGGGTTGTTGTTCCTCCTCTCGCCTCCTTCATATGAGAGGAGCATCACCTCCCTTTCTCGTCTTCCCAACATTCCTGCTCTCCTTCCTCCTGCTGCAGCTGTCGTGATTCGGCAGCTGCTGGGAGCCAACTCGGCAATCCGCCATCCATTCGGAGGAGGGAAGGCAACGTTAGCTGCAGCACATTCGATAGCCAACACACATTACACCGTTACAGAGAAACCATTGCACAAACAATGGCCAACAGCTGCAGAGAACACAAGCGTGGCGTTCCACGTCCACCACCATTGTCGCTCTTCATTGCTAGGGAGCAAGAGCCAGCGGTCGCGCGGACACACCCGGCTGCTGCCGACAACAGCAACAAGAAGAGGATGTTGTCCAAGCAGCTTTCCATGAAGGAGACCACCCGGGAGGTCAAGTGGGAGAAGCGGCGGCGGCAGATACAACGACAAAGGAGCAGCATGGGCCTGTACGATGCCGACCGCGTGGGATGCGCTAACACGCACGCCACTGCGAACGGTGTGACTGACGAGGACCTGGATGAGCTTAAGGGATCCATGGAGCTTGGCTTCGGGTTCAACGAGGAGAACGGAGGCCAGAACCTTTGTGACACGCTCCCTGCCCTCGATCTGTATTTCGCCGTCAACCGACAGCTATCTGAGCCAAAGATGCGGGTGTGCAGCCGCTCATTGCCTTCCCTTTCTGTGGTGACCTCCTCATCATCCATGCACTCCGGCACACCGAGCCCGGCCGGCAGTCCTACCGCTCAGCCCTCCCTCCTTGACTCATTGAAAATTAGCAGTCCAGGTCAGTAACGTCGTATGTTTCCTTGTTAATTTCTTCCTAGTATAGATTATAAAAGAACCACCAGCTTATGTTATTATGTGGTCGGCTATTTGGTCCTTTGACTCATGCAGCAGGCGAGAACCCGCAGCTTATCAAGACAAGGCTAAGGCAGTGGGCTCAGGTAGTGGCTTGTTCAGTGAAGCACTCCAGCTGAGAGCGCTGGTTGCAATGAACCACCCATCCTGCAGAACCGTTGTACATCCAAGTGTTCCATTAGACGACGAGGGAGAGGACATGACCTGTGGTGCAATTAACACAACGTCGTAACCTTGTTGCTCTGGTGACGCCCATGGTTGTTGTGCATAGTTTAGTCTGTATGTATGTGTTGGCAACATTAATGCACCGCCCCCTGTATTGACAGGACAACATTTGATGCAAGGACATTCTTCTTGTTCACCAACTTCTTTAGAAACACTAACTCTTGCTGAAACATTTCCATAAAAAACTAGGCATGCACACTGGCAAGATATATTCGACTAAAACACACTCATCCAAGGAGACAAATATCCTCCAAAAACCATCACTAACTGTTTTGTACAGATTGTAGGGGAGAAAAGTTGGGCCGATAAAATTTTGGTTTTGAATCAGAGATTTTAGATGGGCATATGTAATACAACACTGAATGTCTGAAATTAAATTGGGCGTTCCAATACAGTACTTGCACCTCTGACTGCTGAAGATGTTCGTTAAATATGCATACGCTGTGTGAATTACTTGTCCACGACACAAGTTAAATGATGTTATCATCATCCATCATCAAATGCATGCTTTTGATTGGACTTAACGCAAATCCCTCATGTGAATATCACAATTTCTTCTATGGATTCTCAAGCCTCAGATACAAATGTGGCTTATTGGGCATCTCCAAACGTTGACGTTAAACAGACACTCTCATATGTTTGTGGACATCTGACCGGGCGGACACCATCGAACACTATCCTTTGAACCTTTTCGAGTTCAAACATTTCAAAGTCACAATTTCGACAAAATTTAGGCTAGTTCGATATATTACATTCAAATTTAACTAGTTTAATATAAACTACTCAAATAAAAATTATTTTCACCCGCAAAAAAAATATAAACTACTCAAAATTAAAATAAACTAATGCATGGCCTTCGAGGCCACTAGGATCGCAATCCTCATTGTGACACTTGTGGTAGTCGGGCTAGCCACGCCGGCACACTCGTGGGAGATCGCCATGAGTCCTTTGCCTTATGTTGTGCCTTATCCTCCTTCTACACACACCAACTCGACGGTATAGATCTAGAGGAACTCCCTGTTGATCCGGCGCCGGCGGGGACAAGCGTCTGATGTCTACTATGCAACTTTATTCTTGTAGACACGTGTTGGGCCTCTAAGCACATAGTTTTGTAGGACAGTAGCAATTTTCCCTCAAGTGGATGACCTAAGGTTTATCAATCTATGAGAAGTGTAGGATGAAGATGGTCTCTCTCAAATGACCCCGCAACCAAATACAAGAGATCTCTTGTGTCCCCAACACACCCAATACAATGGTAAATTGTATAGGTGCACTAGTTCGGCGAAGAGATGGTGATAAAAGTGTAATACGGATGGTAGAAATATATTTTTATAATCTGAATAAATAAAAACAGCAAGGTAGCAAATAGTAAACAGGCACAAAAACAGTATTGCAATGCTTGAAAATGAGGCCTAGGGTCTGTACTTTCGCTAGTGCAATCTCTCAACAGTGCTAATATAATTGGATCATATAACCATCCCTCAAAGTGCGGTGAAGAATCACTCCAAAGTTCCTATCTAGCGGAGAACATAAGATTAAATTGTTTGCAGGGTACGAAACCACCTCAAAGCTATTCTTTCTGTTCGATCTATTCAAGAGTTCGTACTAAAATAATACAAAGCTATTCTTTCCGTTCAATCTATCCTAGAGTTCGTACTAAAATAACACAAAAGCAAATTCATATTCATAATACTCAATCCAACACAAAAAACTTCAAAGAGTGCCCCAAGATTTCTACCGGAGAAACAAAAGACAAGAACGTGCATCAACCCTTATGCATAGATTACCCCAGTGTCACGGAATCCGCGAGTTGAGTGTCAAAACATATATCAAGTGAATCAATACGATACCCCATTGTCACCACAAGTATTCAATTCCAAGACATATATCAAGTGTTCTCAAATCCATAAAAGTATTCAATCCGATAACAACGAAATCTCAAAGGGAAAAAACTCAATTCATCACAACAAGATAGAGAGGGGAAAACACCATATGATCCGACTATATTAACAAAGCCTGTGATACATCAAGATTGTGACATCTCAAGAACACGAGAGAGAGAGAGAGAGAGAGATTAAACGCATAGCTAGTGGTACAAACCCTCAGCCCCGAGGGTGGACTACTCCCTCCTCATCGTGGTGGCCACCAGGATGATGAAGATGGTCACCGGTGACGATTCCCCCCTCCGGCAGGGTGGCAGAATGGAGTCTAGATTGAATCTCGTGGATACAGAGGCCTTGCGGCGGTAGAACTTCCGATCTAGGGCTACCCCGAAGGGTTTAAAAATATTTGGGAATTTATAGTGCAAAGAAGGGGTACGGAAGGCCACCGAGGTGGGCACAACCCACCTGGGTGCGCCAGGGGGCCCTGGCGCGCCTTGGTGGGTTGTGCCCCCCTCGGGGCACCCCCCAAGTGCAGCTCAGGCCCATTGGGTTCCTTCTGCTCCAGAAAAAATCTCCAAAAAGTTACGCGGTGTTTGGACTCCATTTGATTGATTTCCTGCGATGTAAAAAACAAGAAAAAAAACAGCAACTGGCACTGGGCACTGGGCACTGGGTCAATAGGTTAGTCCCATAAAAGGATATAAAGTTGCTATAAAATGATTGTAAAACATCCAAGAATGATAATATAGTGGCATGAATACTTCATAAATTATAGATACGTTGGAGACGTATCAACATCCCCAAGCTTAATTCCTACTCCTCCTCGAGTAGGTAAATGATAAAAGAAATAATTTATGAAGTGTGAATGCCAGCAAAGTGCATAAGTTTGATCAATGACAATTTCAATCACTTTTCCTAGCATCATAACAACAATCTTTTCTTATAAAACTTCTCATGTTATAGTAGCAACCAATTCACATGTTAAGGTTCAAACAATGAACTCTCTTGAAACTCAACAACCTATGTTCTCAGTCACTAAGCAATTGCAATTCAACTTATTCAACAGAGTCTAAATAAGAGGTCCACATACTCAACCATCTTATAGTATTCTATGATTGCTAACACTCACCGCATACACATGAGCAAAATGTTTCAACCGGACACATAGAAAGATAGGGGCTTATAATTTCGCCTCCCAACGTATTCACCTTTGGGTGATGTCAACAATAATAACTCATACTACTCATATTCAACTGGACATATGTGCCTAGATATTTCCTCACCACATGATGCTTTCCAAAGGAGAAAAATAAAAAGGAATAGAGAGAAAAACTTTGACTATTCGCATAAAAGTAAATACATAAAAGTAAAGGATAGGCCCTTCGCAGAGGGAAGCAGAGGTTGCCATGCGCTTATTTGTTTGTATGCTCAACCCCTTAGTGCAAAAGAACGTCACATTATATTGCCCCTTATGATAGCAACCTTTATTATGCAGTTCGTCGCTTTTATTGCTTTGCCATCATAAGTTCGTACAATGCTCAATTTTCTCTTACACTAAATGATCTAACACTTTTAGAAGCAATTTTTATTGCCTTATTGCACTGATGACAACTTACTTGAAGGATCTTGCTCATCCTTAGGTAGATATGGTGGACTCTTGAAAATAAGATTTGGGTTTAAGCGTTTTTGGATGCACAAGTAGTATCTCTACTTGGTGCGGAATTTTTGGCTAGCAAAGATGGGGGGGGCAAGCACCACATGTTGAAGGATCTATGACAATATAACTTCTATGTGAATATGAACAAACATAAATCATTACGTTGTCTTCCTTGTCCAACATCAATAATTTTGGCATATAATATTTTGATGGGGGCTCACAATCACAAAAGATTTCCAAGATAGCGTATTTGCATGTGAAAGTTCTCTTCCTTATACTAATTTTTCGTGAATTGCTTGTATGACCAATATTGTAATTGTCAAGCCTCAAAAGATTTCACTTTCTAAACCCAATGTGAAGCTACCACTAGGCATGATATGATTTTAACTTCATGATATTCAATTTATTCAACAATTTACTCATAGGATATAAGTGAAGCACTAGAGCAAATGACAAACTACTGCAAAAAATATAAGTGAAGATCAAGTGAGTAGTTATGTAAATAGGTAGCTATTTGAGGACTCTCTTTTATTTAAAACTTTCAGATATAAGTATTTTATTAAAACATCAAGCAAAACAAAACAGAATGACATTCCAAGAATAGCACAGCTCATGTGAAGAAGCAAGAACTTAGGCTCAACCGATACTAACCGATAATTGTTAAAGAAGAAAGGTGGGATGCCTACCGGGGCGTCCTCAAGCTTTACATGCTTGAGACTTCTTGAAATATTAGCTTGGGATGCCTTGAGCATCCCCAAGCTTGAGCTTTTGTGTCTCCTTAATTCCTCTGATATCACGGTTTTCCTAAATCTCAAAAACTTCATCCACACAAAACTCAACAAGAACGTGTGAGATAAGTAAGTATAAATTAGTGCAAAACCTTATCATTCTCTATTGTAGCAAATAACTAAAATTATTATTCAACATTGCATACTAAATGCCTCTGCATATTTAGGAGCTGTTCAGCAGTCCTCCAGCTCCCCGAAATCTGAGAATTTGTGGAGCTGCCTTTTCCCCACTCCACCATTTTTAGCTACAGCTCCACCAACTCCTGGAGCGGACTTGAGGAGCGGGAGAGTCTCCGAACAGGCCCTTAATACTCATATCCTCAAATAGAATCATTAAACAAGCAAACATATGCAAACAATGCAAACATAACAACAATCTGCCAAAACAGTATAGTCTGTAAAGAATGCAAGATTCATCATACTTCCCTAACCCCAAAAATTATGAAACAAACCACACACTGTAGAAATTTATCAAACCTTATTTTTCAAAAAGTTTCAACAATTTATCACATTCTGACTTTTCTAGGAAATTTTTGCAACAGCGGTAAACTTTTTGTTTTGAAACAGCAATATGTATACTTGCAAAATAAGCATGGCAAAGGCTAGCATTGCCACTTTTATTGAAATAAAAGATGCAAAACATTATTATAAATAACAGAAAGCAAATCCTAACAAAATAAATTGATGCTCCAAGCAAAACATATATCATGTGACGAATGAAAACATAGCTCCAGGTGAGGTTACCGATAATGTTGAAGACGAAAGAGGGGATGCCTTCTGGGGCATCCCCAAGCTTAGTTGCTTGGATCTTCCTTGAATATTACCTTTGGGGTGCCTTGTGCATCCCCAAACTTAGGGTCTTGTCACTCCTTATTCTCCTCATATTGACATCTCACCCAAAACTTGAAAACTTCAATCACACAAAACTTAACGGAACCTTGTGAGATAGGTTAGTATGAGAGCAAACCATTTCACTTTTGGTACTGTCAAAGACAAGATTAATAATTGTTTACACACAAGTCCTACTGTAGCATATCACTTCCAGAATTTATATTGAGTAATATAAGCCATAGAAACAAGGAAACAAGCAAACTATTCATTGAAAACAGAATCTGTCAAAAACAGAGCATTCTGTAGTAATATGTACTCAAACCATACTTCTACTACTCCAAAAATTATGAAACAAACTGGAACACGTGAGCAATTTGTATATTAATATTATTCAAAAAGAATCAACTCAAAAGCACTCTTTTGTTAAAAATGAGAGTTATTTTCGTGAGCGCAAAAGTTTCTGTTTTTCAGCAAGATCAAATCAACTATCACCCAACATGATCCCAAAGGCTTTACTTGGCACTTTATTGAAACAAAAGCAATAAAACATGATTACTACAGTAGCATAATCATGTTAACACACAAAAACAGTAGGTTAAAGTGTTGGGTTGTCTCCCAACAAGCACTTTTCTTTAATGCCTTTTAGCTAGGCATGATGATTTCAATGATGCTCGCATGAAAGAAAAGAATTGAAACATGAAAAAGAGCACCATGAATCACATGGCAAGCACATTTAAGCCTAACCCACTTCCTATGCATAGGGATTTTGTGAGCAAACGATTTATGAGAGTAAGAATCAACTATCATAGGAAGGCAAAACAAGCAAAACTTCAAGATTTTCAACACATAGAGAAGAAACTTGATATTATTGCAATTTCTACAAGCATAAGTTCATCCCCCATAATAATTTTAAGTAGCATCATGAAGAAATTCAACAATATAACCGTCACATAAAGCATTCTTTTCATGATGTATAATCATAGAAATTTTGTTACTCTCCACATAAGCAAATTTATTCTCATGAATAGTAGTGGGAGCAAATTCAACAAAATAACTACCATGTGATTTAAAACTAAAATCATGATGACAAGTTTCATGGTTATCATTATTCAATATAGCATACATGTCATCACCATAATCATCAAAGATAGGAGGCATGCTTTCATCATAATAAACTTGCTCATCAAAACTTGGGGGACTAAAAATATCATCTTCATCAAACATAGCATTCCCAAGCTTACGACTTTGCATATCACTAGCATCATGGATATTCAAAGAATTCATGCCAACAACATTGCAATTATGCTCATCATTCATGCTAATCATTTTACTAAATTCTTCTTCTATCAATGGAGCATAATTTTCCGAAACATCATTTTCAAGAAAGATATTATAAAGATGATCAATAATATGATGTAACCTCAATTCCATTTTTTATAGTTTTCTTTTTATAAACCAAATTAGTGATAAAACAAGAAACTAGATGATTCGATTGCAAGATCTACAGATATACCTTCAAGCACTCACCTCCCCGGCAACGACGCCAGAAAAGAGCTTGATGTCTACTACACAACTTTATTTTTGTAGACACGTGTTGGGCCTCCAAGCACAGAGTTTTGTAGGACAGTAGCAATTTTCCCTGAAGTGGATGACCTAAGGTTTATCAATCCGTGAGAGGTGTAGGATGAAGATGGTCTCTCTCAAACGACCCTACAACCAAATACAAGAAATCTCTTGTGTCCCCAACGCACCCAATACAATGGAAAATTGTATAGGTGCACTAGTTCGGCGAAGAGATGGTGAGAAAAGTATAATACGGATGGTAGAAATATATTTTTATAATCTGAATAAATAAAAACAGCAAGGTAGCAAATAGTAAACCGGCACAAAAAACGGTATTGCAATGCTTGAAAATGAGGCCTAGGGTCCGTACTTTCGCTAGTCCAATCTCTCAACAGTGCTAATATAATTGGATCATATAACGATCCCTCAAAGTGCGGTGAAGAATCACTCCAAAGTTCCTATCTAGCGGAGAATATAAGAATAAATTGTTTGTAGGGTACGAAACCACCTCAAAGCTATTCTTTTCGTTCAATCTATTCAAGAGTTCGTACTAAAATAACACAAAGCTATTCTTTCCGCTCAATCTATCCTAGAGTTCGTACTAAAATAACACCAAAGCAAATTCATATTCATAATACTCAATCCGACACAGAGAACTTCAAAGAGTGCCCCAATATTTCTACCGGAGAAACAAAAGACAAGAACGTGCATCAACCCATATGCATAGATTACCCCAATGTCACGGAATCCGCGGGTTGAGTGCCAAAACATATATCAAGTGAATCAATACGATACCCCATTGTCACCATGAGTATTAAATTGCAAGACATATATCAAGTGTTCTCAAATCCATAAAAGTATTCAATCCGATAACAACGAAATTTCAAAGGGAAAAAACTCAATTCATCACAACAAGATAGAAAGGGGAAAACACCATATGATCCGACTATATTAACAAAGCCTGCGATACATCAAGATCGTGACATCTCAAGAACACGAGAGAGAGAGAGAGATCAAACACATAGCTACTGGTACAAACCCTCGGCCCCAAGGGTGGACTACTCCCTCCTCATTGTGTTGGCCACATGTGATGATTCCCCCTCCGGCAGGCTGCTGGAATGGGTCTAGATTGGATCTCGTGGATACAGAGGCTTTGCAGCGACGAAAATTCTGATATAGGGCTACCCCGAAGGGTTTCAGAATATTTGGGAATTTATAGTGCAAAGAAGGGGTACGAGAGGCCACCGAGGTGGGCACAACCCACCTGGGCGCGCCAGGGGGGCTGGTGTGCCCTACTGGGTTGTGCCCCCCTCGGGGCACCCCCAGGTGCAGCTCAGGCCCATTGGGTTCCTTCTGGTCTAGAAAAATCTCCAAAAAGTTACATGGTGTTTGACTCCATTTGGTATTGATTTCCTGCGATGTAAAAAACAAGCAAAAAACAGCAACTGGCACTGGGCACTGGGTCAATAGGTTAGTCCCGAAAAATGATATAAAGTTGCTATAAAATGATTGTATAACATCCTAGAATGATAATATAATGGCATGAATACTTCATAAATTATAGATACGTTGGAGACGTATGAGCGTCCCATTGGTGGGCTTGGACCGGTCGGCAGCCCAAGCCACCGCGAGCTCCTCATCGACGAGGACCCAATCCGGTGCCACCTACATCCTGGCGAAATACACCGAGCACCGCTCTGTCGTGGTGAGGGATTTTGATCACCCGGAGAAGGAGGAGAGCATGCCACGCGACCTCTCGCTAGAGAGATAATATTTGAAGTGGGTGCATGGTTGCTGCTCTTGATTGGCAGTGGCCAGGAGCCATTGGGTGTCGGGCCGGTGACGCGTGAGGGCTGAAGATGCAATGGGTATGCCTTGGGCGCCATTGGTTGTCGATCTAGATGATGAGGCTTTGTAACATCAACAACGACGGTTAAGCCGGTGCATCTAGAAGGGACACACGGGGCCAGGCCATAAGCTTCTCGAGCTCCTCCTCCCTGGTACGTATGAGGTAGCCGGATAGCGCGGCCTCCTAGTCCGATGACTTGGCCACCTCCTCTTTCTAATCGACAATGAAGTCATCAGAGGTAGGCTCCTCATTGATGATAGAGGGCGCGATGGAGTAGGACGGGCCTGAAAACACGCGTCAGCATGGCACATTACCTAAGAAGGCACATGGCAACGATGTTTCTCTCTGCTGCCACGGATTGGAGGCCAAGCTCCCACTGTCGTTGTATATGTTGTTGAAAGTGCTAGTTATGGACTAAAGGGGGGGTGAATAGGCGATTTTTATGAAAGTCTTTGAGACAGTCAATGTCTTCGAAGACGCGGAAGCAAAACAATAACTAAATAGAGTATGTCGAAAGATAAGCTACGCTAGACATGCTATCAGTGCAACACAACTGAAGTGAGAAGTGAAGACAATAAGCAAACTAGGTAGGAATAATAGTAATAGCTAATATGAAGACAAAGATGAGATCAAAGGGAATGTCTTCAGGCAATGTCTTCACACATAGATGAGCAGGCAAAAGGCTTCAAGATACAAAATAGTAAGTAAAGCAGTGAAGGGATAGAAATAGTTGCTCGAAGAAGACAAGTGATTTGTTTGACCAGTTCCAGCTGTTGTGATAGTTGTATGTTTGGTTGGGGAAGCTGAGATTAAACTCTGAAGACCTGGTCTTCACCTTATTCCCCTTGAGCTAAGATCACTTAGACCTCACCCAATCACTCGGGTAAGTCTTCAAGGTAGACTTCCAAACCTTCACAAACTTCGTTCATAGGCGATCCACAATGATTCTTGGATGCTCAGAACGTGATGCCTAACCATTTGGAAGATCACAGTCTTCACGTGTGATAAGTCTTTGGTTCACTCAGAACAGAATGTCTACATTGATGCTTAATCACTTTGGGTTTTGGGTGTTTGGGTTTTTCCTCGTAGCAAATCTCTTTCAAAGGCTTCGAAGGTTGGGTTGCTCTCAAACGACAAAAGTCGAGCAATAACTCGGAGTAGCCACCAACTTATGGTGGAGGGGGTGGCTATTCATAGCTAGGGGGCGACCTGACATGATTTTACCGAAATGACCATGGGCCATCAATCGATCGGCACGTGTCCCAACAGACGGATTCCAAACACACTTGGTAACATTACTTGGGCTACAAGCAATGCTGATCCCATCCAACATTAGACGAGATTTTCTCTCATTGTCTTCACTGAAAGACATAGGCTTTTGGTTAAGCAATCACTTCAACAACTGTTTTTATATTACCTCGACCCTACTTAATAGTGCGGTGGTTTCTATGACTCGATAAGACAAAATGAAACCTACAAAGAAGCTATGTATTCGCGTTCCATTGTCTTCACTCATTATCTTCAAAGGCAACCATTTTCAATAACTTCAGACATTTTTAGGGGTCATCTTCAATGGTTAAAATGTATCTCCAGGGACTTCTATCTATGTTATCCTGTGTATCTCACAAACACATTAGTCCCTCAACCAAGTTTGTCGTCAATACTCCATAACCAACAAAGGGGTGGTACTAGATACAGTTACAGTTGTCGTGGCGGGAAGACGACGTGTTGGAGCGGTACCCGCCGAGGTACAATTATCTTTCTTCCGGAGCGTCCTCTGGCGTCTTTTTTTCCCATCGAGGTGGGCGGTAGTTGTGGAGGCCGGTCGGTGTGTGGGTGGCATCTAGGATTTTGAAGGTGAAAGGATAGGGTGAAGATAGGGTTTTTGGGGTTGCCCGCCGAACTTATAATAGCAGGGTAGGCTCGTCAGGCGGCGCCTCGGCCAATTGGGGATGAAGTCAGGTAGATGGGAAGTCCGTGAGCTTCCATGAATGCGGAAATGAGCATGAAACCACATCTGATGACTAGGTTTTTGTGTGGTCCAAACTATTGGAGTCGAATGTGGCAGATGTTTG
>NC_041383.1:413389465-413390818 GCF_002162155.2 Triticum dicoccoides
CCCATGACCGTTAGGCACACTTTGGGCCGACCAAACTAGCTCTTGTCCGGTTTTAGGATGGTTCTAGAACATTCCTAGACCGTTTTTAATTTCTTTCTTGTTTTTTTTTCGTCTGTTCCTTTTTTTTGCTTTTTCTTTTCGTTTTTGGTTTTCGTATTTTCTTGTTTTAGTGTTCACCTTTTCTTTTTCTACATTTTTATTTACATTTTTTTATTTTTTTTCTATTTTTTCTTCATTTTTGCGAACATATTTTCCAATTTGTGAGCATTTTTTTGAACTCATGAACATTTTCTGGAATCGCTAATATTTCTTGAATTTGCAAACATGGTTATCAAATCATGATTTTTTTTAAAATTAGCGATCATTTATAAAAATTCTCAAACATTTATATAAATCATAAAAAAACTATCCGTGAGAATTATTTGAATTGGATTTTTTGAATTCATAAGCACTTTGAAAATTCTCGCACTTTTTAAAATTGTAAAAGAAAAACTGAATTCGTGAACGTTTTTCTGAAATTGTGTACATTTTTTGAAATCCACGAACATTTGTTTGAATTTGGGGAACAAATTTTAAATTTCATGAACATTTTTTGTTTTGATAAACATTTTTTGAAATGCATAATTTTTTTTGAATTCATGGACTTTGTTTGAATTAACAGACATTTTTTAAATCAATAATCTTCTTTGTAATTCGAAAACATTAAGTTCTGCGAATATAGTTTTAAAATTATGAATATTGATTGAGTTCACGAACATTTTTTCAAATTCTTGAACATGTTTTCAAAATACTGGTCATTTTTTATTTCCAGAACATTTGTTCTAAAAATTGTGAACAATTTCTAATTATCCATTTTAAAAAATCATAAATATTTTTTGAATCTGTGAACATTTTTTGATTTCTTGAACTTCCTTTCAGAATTTACATGTTTTTGCAATTTTGTTTTATATAAAAAGAAAAACAGAGAGAAAAATAACAAAAATGAAAATAAAAAAAGAAAATGAAAATGAAAAAAATGTGTGAGCCTCTCACCCAACATGAACGCCTTAGTTGGAAGGTGTCTAAACCACCCAGTTCCCAATAACGGGATCTACTAAATGAGGGGTACCTTTTGCAAGAGCCTCTCAATGGTCGCACTCTTAGTCACCGTCACGTATCGCGTGATGGGCGCTCTTTCGGAATTTCATATTTTTAATGAGTTTTCAGGTTTTAGATGGGGTTTTCAGGGTTTTTCCTCCTTTTCCAAGATTTTGGTCCCACAACAAATTGCGTGCAAAAAGCATTTTCTTTTCTTTTTCTTCCGCTGGAGGCTTGCGAAGGCACACATTTGCTTCTGCGAGCGGCACAACTATA
>NC_041383.1:413391076-413458660 GCF_002162155.2 Triticum dicoccoides
AGAGGCACAGATGTACTTCTCATGGAGGTATGGATTTGCTTTCGCGAGAGGCACAACTGTGCCTCTCGGAAAAGGAAAAAAACTGTGTTTTTTTTCTTTCGCGAGGGACACATATTTGGTTCTCCAAAAGGCACATATTTGCTTTCCCGAGAGGCCCATGTGCCTCTTCGGAAAAGGAACAAAAATGTGAAAACAAAATCATGCTTCCGGCTTGGTCTTTTCATTCGGTTTTTGTGAAAAAAGTTCATCAAAACCTATCAACATGAGATTTAGTTTTAAAAAATCGACGGGATAAATCCAACGATGAAAACGGTTCGGAATTTGAACGCACGGTTTAAGAGATAAAATATTTTAAATAAACGAATCTATGAAAAAAAAAGAAAACTCTCAAGATGTGACAAGTGCCGCACATTAAGTACGGCATTTGTCGCAACCTAGGGAGGTTGGAATGACGTTTGCAAAGGATACACCTTAACAAGTGATTTCGCAATACAGTGCCTTTGGCGCCAGTTAAGCTAACTGGCCCTAACGCATGAGAGTTAATGGACCGACCCAGCTATGTGTTGGTAAATCTATTTGACTGGTCGACAAGCGACTGTTGACCATGTAGAGTTTACCTTTGACTTTTAGAGAAAAAAGGAAAAAGGTTTTATTTTTTTGAAAAAAAGTTCAACAAATTGAAAAAAAGTTCTTGAGTATACTGAAAATTTCATGAATTTGAAAAAAAATTAAAGACATTGAAATGTTCATAATTTGAAAAAAATCACAAAAATGAAAAAAGTTCTCAAGATTTTAAAAAATAATTCGAAAAGAAGTTCATGAAATATTGAAATAAAGGTTCGCAAATTTGGGAGAATTTTGAAAAACAAATTAACGAATTTGATAAAAACGAAAAAAAGAAAGGAATAGGAAAAAAAACACAAAACTCATCCTGGAAAAAATCGGGTAAAACTGTTAAAAAAATGGTGGAACGTTCTAAAAGGTTCCTAAACGTTGAGAAAAAAAAAGGTGAACCGAATAACCAGGAACCTGACATGATCGAGCAAACGATAAAGAAAAAAGAACTAAATTGGCCGAGCCCAGGTGGAAGGGGGTGTGTGCCAGTCGCTGAAGGCCATGAATAGGATTTTGGGGAGAAATGAGCGTCTGTTCGAGATGCCCTAAGTGAAGCACGCAAACAAACTGCTAGTATTGCATATATATCTTTTCAAAAAATAAATATTGCATATATATGGATGAAACTCGTTGTACATGTATGCTAGAAATAGCTAAACATACACTATTCGTTGAAAATAACTTTATATGGAATCTGATTAGATGCTAAAAGCCAACCATCATTCATCCATTAGGGCTTGCTCGATTTGGTGGGAATCGAAGGGGATTGAATCCCCTCCCTTAGGGCTTGTTGGGCTGCATGGGATCAGACCCCACCATGGAACAATCTCTAGGGGCTGCCGGGCCTCTTCCTTAAAATGCTAATATGCCAAGCCCAAGCCCGTCCAGGCCCTGTTGGTGGGCTCAAAACTCAGGCCCAAGCCCGGCCCATGGGCAAGCCCATCGGGCCTAGGCCCTGGATTTTAGGGCCGGGCCTGGGTGGGCCGACAGGGTCGGGCCAGAGATGGCCAGGACTAAGTTGAACCCCTCTCTCCACCCAGATCTCTATAGTGTTTAGTTTCACTAGGAACCATTCGGTTAACCCCTGCCATATGAGGATCAGTAGGATACAAAGCAAGCAGCAGTTCTGTATAGCTGAAAAATACGGACAACTTCGGTACAGCTGACACAACTATCTTCTTGCAAGTTCAGTACAACAAGTAACATACAAATGCAAGTTTTGTTCAGTTAAAATAAGGTATGCTAGTGCTAGTTCACGTGGCTAAAAAAAACTTTCTAAGTTTCACTGCATGGTTAAAACAGAAACTGTTTCGCCACACATCAGAATTGAAAATCCTCAGCCTGGCCAAAACAGAAAATACCGGTTAAATTAAGCAACTCTGAATTGTATGCCAAACATGAATTTAGGAAAGATTGCTCCAAAGAAAAGAGAATGATTACTAGTACCCATGTACTAAACGTAACCGAGATCGGCTGTAGTTCTGTACTTCCAAGTAAGAGAAATGTACGAAGGTAACAAATAAAGGCAATCTTAGTTCAACAAAGATTCAGACATTTTGTTGTAATACTTTGTAAGGTCCTCGAGAATAATCAATAAAGTGGCCGTATGCATCTTCCAGATGCAGAGGCCGGGGGTCATCCTCCTTTTCTAAAAAAGAAAAAAAGTTCAACAAGGATGACAATGCGCCTAGAAGCTTCTATATTACATAGCTGTTATTATGTAGAAGGCCAGATACAACATCTCTAGCATCAGCTTGAACCTGTGGGTACCTTTCACAATTGAGAAATGGTAAACTTGACCCGTCAATTCATAACAATACTAATTATAATTTCTGCTAATACTTCAGCTTGCAAAGTATATTGAAAATATCAATTCCTTATGCAGCAGGCTACATCATTTATCCATAGAAAACCTCAGCCCAACTAACATGCCGAAAGCAACAACTTAGTAGGATCTGTAGGACGAAGATAATAGTATGATGGAGTAATTGGACAAAGTTGCAATAAACTAAAAGAGGGCAACCAATATACTTATATTGAAATGCACTTCACTATATATAATAAGTGATCTTTTTTAGAAAAGGAGGATGACCCCCGGCCTCTGCATCTGAGAGATGCATGCTGGAGTTTAGTCTATTTGGGCAGCCCAATAACTATTTTAGAAATTCCTAACAAATCCTAGAGGCCCACTTAGCCCATTTGTGCAAGGCAAGGGATACTACTAAAAGTTTAGTCCCACATTGCTAGTTTAGAGGGGGTTGGACCTCTTTATAAGGGAGGCTCCTTCCCCACTTGTATGAGCATGAGAACAAGAGGGACATTCACGCGCGCTCCTCCTCCGCCGCCCACCTCACCACGCCACGCCTCGTCATGACGCGACGCGTCGCGGGTTGCGGGAATGAGCCGATGTCTAATTTTTGCCACGCACTACGGGTATACGAAAGGTCACTTGGGAGCTGAAAAGTTTTTGCGGTAGTGGATAATGAATACGAACGGCGCACCTCTTCGCGTGCTGCCTGTTCACTTCGTCTCCCTCCGTTGCTTCACCTCCCGTCGCAGCCTGTTCGCGTCCCTCTCCTGTGCCTATATAAGAGAGGTCGCTCCTCTCCAGAGAGATACATCAGAAGGTCCTCTTCCTCTCGCCACACAGTTCCAATCTCTGTGCTGCTGCTGTCTTCCTCATCCCGGCTTGCGGCGTGCACCGCGAGTCGGGACAGTAGGCCTCCGAAACCGCACCTTTTGAGTCCTGTACGGGAGAAGGGTGATAAGATTTTTGGGGAGCGCTCAACACGACTACTGGCTGCTTCATGACGGACGATCCGGTCGCCGACGACTACTTCCCCGACGACGACTTCTTCCCCGACGTCCACGACCTCCTCGACGACATGGCAGGCGAGGACACCGACCCCAAGTCTAGCGCTTCTGCTGTTGCTGTGCCGTACGTTTTCTTATCCTTTCTGTTAGAAGTCCTGCTACAGTTCTTGGCTTTAGTTTTTGCCCTACGTATGTTAGGTTCTATGCCGTATAAGCAACTTCATCTAGTGACTGTTCTACATGTGTTTACCTCAAGTACATATATGCAGACGATGTTTACCTTCTCTCTGTCAGATTGCATGACTTGCTTTATATTTGCTATTTTAGTCATGCTTTATCTAGTATTTCTGTTAATAAAATCATTCGATAAATGCTCATATTTTCAATAATGCATACGGCCACTTTATTGATTATTCTCGAGGACCTTACAAAGTATTACAACATTGTGCCTGAATCCACCGTCTTGGCAACACATGCCGCCACTCCTATCCAAAATGATGAAGGGGTGCTAGCTGGGCCACTACCCAAACCACTCACCTAAGCCTAACATCAAAAGCCGGAAGCCGAAACATATTCGGAAGCCCCAGCCGAGCCACATACCGGGTCTGGGGCACAATCCGGTCAGACGCACTCGTGTGTCGTCGCCGCCATCTTCCACATGTCCGTCTTCAGATCATATTGAGGCTTCTACCTTGTCTGGCCACTCTGCCATCGACGCCCCCATGACGCCAGACAACATCCTCCTCCTGCACGAGTCCATCTCCGCGCATCAGGCACCGAGTCTCCACAGCACCATGCAGTCAAGATCCGCCACCATCAATGTGTAAGATGAAGCACCGCTCCACCAAAGTCGTCGTTCTCTAGTCCCTCGAGTCCGTGTGCACCTCCAAGAATGACGCCCCCAGGGAGGAAACGACACCAGAGAGTCGCCGTCATCCGATCTACTGATCTAGGGTTTCCCCCGGAGGTAGCAGAGAGTGGCCTTGAACATCTCCACGGCGATGCCTTCAGGAAGGGAACGATGCAGACAACGTCGCCATCGCCGGCCTTGGCAATAGCCAATAGCAGGTTTTCACCCAGATCTGATCGAAGACCTCCATCTCTCGTGCACGGGTCGCCGCCGTCATTGCCGGGATCTGGATGATCCCGCAAGCCAGATCTCAGCACGGGGAAGCCCCCCCACCGAGACCCGCCGGCCGAGCAGGGGAGGCCGAGGCCGCGCCCACAGGATCAGATCCGCGATGGATCCAAGCCCGCGCCGCCGCCCCGGAGTCTGCCCCGCGCGCAGCCGCCACCGCCTGCCGAGGCTCGCCGCCGCATGCCCCGCGCCCCGCCACTGCTCGCCGAGGCCTGCCGCCGCAGGACACCGCCGCCTGCCGCCTAGATCCGCCGCCCGCGGAAGAAGGGGAGTCGGGAGAGGGAATCCCCCCGCCGCCGCCGTCTGCCACGCGGGTTTCACCCGGCGGCGTCACCCGGCGGCGGCGCGAGGAGGGGAGAAGGAGGGGGCGGCGGCGGTGCCTAGGGTTGGAGGCCCCTGAGTCGCCCTTATATTTCTTTACAGAGGGAGTAGGGATGTAAGTGGCAAATAAATGGCGTCCACAATCCCGTTTAGTTAGTTTTTGCTAGCTTGATAGTTCATTTTTCTCAAACAAACAAAAAACTTTTTTGAACTATCATATCATAAGTGGACTTTAAACGGATTAAACGGGACCCGGTTGACATCCCTAAGAGGGAGTACATGCCTATGTGCAAGCATTTCTTTGATCAAGATTTGCAGCAAGCAAAAGAGAACAGAAAATAGGCTACACTAGTAGCAGGAAGCAGACAGGAATGTCTGTAATCCATGGCATTGTCATACTTCCATAATAATCTTCTTATATAAGAACAGAGCAAGATATGTAGTCCCTCCGTCCCACAATGTAAGCCGTTTTTGCAAGCTATGTTAGCTCGTAAAAATGTCTTATATTATGGGTCGGAGGGGGTAACTTACACTAAATATTTTTTACTCTAAGTTGGACTCCCTAACGTACTACATATTCCGTCCATAAGGCAACCTATTTTTGCTTTTTTTGGAAACAAACTAAGTTTGTTATGGACACTTTGCCAACTAAGGATAAACCCACTTATCTGAGATTTACTCACTTATCTAGTTCACTGGGTGCAGCAATCTCCTCATCAACCCATATCATGCTTTCAGTTCTATATCTGAATTCTTGCACTACAAATAGATCACATACAATATCAGTGAAATTAGATAACCTTTATCGTAGATACTCCTCTGCATCAAAATATAATACGTTTTTTGACACTGTGATGGTGCCAGAAAAACGTCTTATATTATACTCCCTCCGTCCCAAAATAAGTGTCTTGAGCTTAGTACAAATTTGTACTAGAGCTAGTACAAAGTTGAGACACTTATTTTGGGACGGAGGGAGTATTATGTCACGGAGGGAGTAATATTGTAGAAAGATAGTTTTTTTAGAAGAACAGGGAGGCCTCTCCCCGGTTCCATTAACCAGAATGAAACCATACAGAGTTTTTGTCTTACACAGCTAGAGTTCAGAGGTTCAAACTAAAAGTTATTACAGGCCAAGCTCTCCAGCGGAGCTGATGGACAGAGCGAAAACATACAGAGTTTTTGTAGAAAGATAATTAGGCAGTGAAGTTTGATAACCTTCATCGCTTATAATATTCTAAAAAGATAGTTAGATGGTTTAATTGCTTGCTTCCTTTGGACTCGAGTGACACAAAATCACTGGATATGGCTTCTTCACTACACAGGAACCAAGCCAATGTCAGTCAGCCAATATATGCAGTGTAGTTTGAATATACTCACTCTACACACATCAAGCAAGCGATCGATCCCATCCTAGTGCAAGCAAACTTTAATTCATAAGGCTGGTGATTCAAGAGCTGTGTCCAACACATGGGTTGTGACAGGAGCGCGTGTTGTTTGGAGCTACCAGTAATTTTCAGAGAGTAAAATGCATCATAAGTCCTATAACTATTTGAGGTGTGTTATGTTAGACCTAAAACTTAAAAAGTGTTGATTCAGGTCCCAAAAGTTTATAAGGTGTTCAACGCGAGTCCTAAGCAGGCCAGACTATTTTCTGCACCACAGAAGCTTTATTGGCAGAAAGCTGGGAAAGGGCTCCAAGGTGTGCTTCAATAATCCGCATCCGATCTTTTGAAAATTTGAATTAAGTGTAGGAAAGCAAAATTACCAAAAGTTGTGCTGATATAAAAACTATTATCGTAGTTAGACAACTGGACAAGCAAAGTACACAAAACAATCTGAATAATCATGGAAGTTCAGGCTATGAACAATTGTGGTGTAGAAAATTGATAAAAAACCAAGCTTCAAACAGAAGGTGAAAAAAGATCCATGCCCGAGAGTTGTCTTTTCCAGCATATGCTCGTTCAGCAATGTTGTCTTTCCCCCATACGTTCATTATGGGGGGAAACACATTTACTGTCAAGACAATATTTCAAATGAGACTTGCCTTCTATCTCTTTTCATGCAAACTGTACTTTCTGTTTGCCAATAGATAATTCAGTTCCCTTCAAATAAACAAATACAGAACCGTGGGAAGCAAAGTTATTGCGTGTAATATTTGCAGAAATCAGTTGCCTTTAGATAAGCAAAGTAAACATCGGTAGAACGATAATTGGCTCTGCAATGAGAAGATAGAGAAAAACATTCACCATCTTCTTTGGGACTGTAACTTTGCTTAGTGTTGCTGGCATTCAATCCCTCCAAATAGACACATGGGAATCTCATTCTTTGAGGAAGTGATGTTACTACATCTGACTTTCCCAAGCAGACTGCTTTAGATATCATCGTCATGGGATGCTGGACCTTTGCTTAGTGTTGCTCGCATTCAATCTCTTCAAATAGATACAGGGGAATCTCATTCTTTGATGAAGTGATGTTACTGCGTCAGACTTTCCCCAAGGCTTTACATATCATCACCATGGGATGTTGGAATATTTGGATGCAAAAGGAATGGACAGATTTTTTAAAAATGGAGTACCACGAAGGCACGAATGGCAAAAAATGTAGATTATCTCGGTCAGTGGAGTTGGTTAGCTGCAGAATAATTTCCGTGGATCTGAGGAGAGTCCGCCACTGGACCTTGCGGCCCGGACAGGTACAGCAGTAGCACAGGGCCCTGTAGACGACGTACGTGGTCGCTCTCGTGGGGAGCCACTCGAAAGGATGAGGTGGGCCTCGGAAGTCGACGGCGCGCGTGCGCAGGCACGTGGCCGGCGGCGACGGCGCATCGTCTCACGTGGCCGCGGCGCCGGCCTTTTTGATTTGAACTGCCCGGCCCCGCGCCTTTGCATTCCCCAGCCGCGCGGATGCCACTTGCGCGCGCGGCGAGAGGGACGTCGGCCCGATAAGACTAGGGCATCTCCAACAGTCTGTACTATGTTAATTTTATTGGTAAAATATGCCGTGTCACGAACAAACACCTTAACATACAACATTTCTATAATAGATTGTATCTAGTTTGCTGAATAGGATATGAAATAATAAATAAAATGATCTTTTATTTTACACTGGAGCTTATGCAAGGGGTGTTGATTCATGTACATGCAACCTTCCTGTTTTTCCTCATTTATTGTATGACACATCATAAAAAATTCTATGTGGCAAAGTCTATCAACAATTATCTTACAACCATTGAAGATGCCTTTAGGCGCGCGCGGGGAGGATATCCATCCAGGTACCGCTCTGTTCATAGTTCGCCCGGTTCACGTACGCGCGCAGAGCCACACACTTTTTTTTCTTCTGAAAGGCACGCAGAGCCATTGCCTTCGACGGGACGATTACTGTTTACTCCGGACAGCTCGACACCTGTATGGAACTCTATATAGATTCTATAGATATTTTTTGTTATTCTATTCTATGAGGGTTCTATAGATATTTGTTATTCTATATTCTATGAGGGTTCTATAGATATTTTTTGCTATTCTATTCTATGAGGGCATCTTGGACACAGACCACTTAACGGACACACTATTTTGTCCGTGGATGGTCTGCATCAGTCCGCGAACACTGATGAGGGAGCGAGCCATCCAATCATGTCCTTTAAATGTTTATATTTTTCTCTAATTTCACAACACTCAAACAATTACAGAAAATAGCAGAATTCATCAATAACTAATATGAATATCCCCGGTACAAAAATAGTTTAGATGTAAATATTACATTTGAGATAGCACGATGTTCAACAAGTTTTTTTAAATTCAACACAACTATAGTCAGAACCGGCACATGTTGTCACACATACATAGTTATCCTTGAGCTTCATTCAACAATGTATGAGTGCAAGTGGTCTGCCCTCGCTCCTGTGATACAACATGACAATGCATCCAAGCTATACAACGTGATGATTACCAAGTTGCAACACTGAGTGAATCAATATATTGACCAACATGTAGAGCAACAAGAAGGAAAACTTACGTCTCCATGACGGACGAGCCCGATTAACGGTGTCATGGACTAAGGGGTGCCAACCGACTCGGCCCATAGTCCTTAGGCTGGGCCTGTAGGTCTCATTCTCCATCAGATGGGCTCCGAAAGCTACACGCCTGGACATGATCAAGACTGCATCTACCAAAGACTTGACGTATACTCCAAGACATCTCCTACCGCCTCCATGCGTGCCCCTGGATACCGACCATGTAACCCTAGATGCCCTACTTGGCATGTATATAAGCCAAAAGGTTTAGCCCGTAGAGGGGATCTCAACACAATTACATTCGCCTAGCCCTAGAGTTAGGTCTCTCCTTATGATCTCGAGGTGGATCAAGCTTGTACTCGATACATCATCATCAATATAAACAAGAGTAGGACTTAGGGTTTACCTCCATAGACAAGGCCCGAACTTGTGTAAAATTCGTCTCCTTCGTCCCCATTACCATTGATTCGAGATCCACATCTCGGGACCCCCTGCCCCGAGGTCTGCCGGTTTTACCACCGACATTGGTAATTTCATTGAGAGTTCCGCTGTTGGATCAATGAAAAGATAGATGGCTCATCTGCAGATTAACTGCGGCACCGGCTACGAGGACATCTTTGTCCCCGACCAACTTTTCGTGTTCAGAAGCATGATCTTCTGCGCTGACTCCACGGACCATCTGGCTCCCATCAAGAATTACGCCCCAGATCAGATCGTGACGTTTGGAGGCCTGGAATACACTGTGGATACCTGTGGTGAGCTCGTTCTTTTAGGATGGAGTCCAGGCCGGATCGAGGGATTATCAAACATCGGGGACTCGACCCAAAACCGATCCCCGTCAAGGACGCCTAATCAGATCCTCTGACACTGCAAGACAACACGGAGGAACCAAACATACCTGCTTCAGGCGATCTCGTCTCGGCGTCAAGCCCCAACGTTGTTTTGGCCCTAACCTCAGACACTACATCGGGTTTAGAACCGACTCTACTGCTAGATCCAGAATCGATTCCGGACCCTCACCATGCTGAGAATGCGCCAAGATATTTGCCAATTGTACTTCGAGTTAGCCTGGCTTATAGCCAGACCATGAACCCCGAGGAGCTATCTCAGCTAAGTGAGATACTAGATCACATCCAGAACTTGTTAATCTCGGACGGTCAGACCTCATTTTATCACAAGATCGAACTTAAAGCCGACGGTCGGGAAATTTATGTCCCACCCACCTGTTGGGAAACGTAGTAAAAAAACCAAACAAAATCGCCCTACGATCACCCAGGAACAATATGAAGAGGCATAAGGGGTTGTGATCAACGATCGTTACCGACTCCGAGAGTGCAACGGAAGTAGACGAGCCGGTGTAGATCGTACTTGGGGCCCCTCGAACGTTGATGATGATCCCACGGACCGTCCACGAACGATCCCTCAAACAGAAGACCGAAAGCATGGCCTCTTTACTTGGTTGCAAGCGTACGATCTTCACGATCCGGCAGTGCTTCGCCGTCCAGAGCTAATCGTCGCCGAAGAATTAGAGGGAGGAGATTAGAACCACATGGGGTTAGGATTAGAGGTGGCTAGGGCTAGCTCTATTTAGTTAACTAGGACCAACAAGAACTAGAACTAGATCAACTACAGGAGGCTCCAAAACTTGTATGTCCATAGGGTGAAAATCCTTTAGTATATATAGGTTAGAGGGGAGGGAGAGGGTAGCCACCATAGGGGAAGGAGCCCCCTTGATGTGCCAGCCTTGGGGGGAGTCCTACTCCCTCCCCAAGTAGGATTCGCCCCCCCCCCTCTAGGAAAGGGGGCGCCACTTCTACTTGGGCCCTTGTGTCCCAAGTTGCCTTCCACCTCTTGTCCTTTTTAGGCCATTGATATTTTAATTAGATATAAAATGTTCTAAACAATTTTAGACCTATATATATACAAATTAACATTCGCGGAAACATTTCCACCTATATATAGTTAATCGATAATACCCGGTATTACCCGATATTCACCGAAACCCTACCGGTGACACTGAAACGCTTCCGGAACCTCTCAGAACTATTCCGGATATTAATGAAACAATTCCACAAATATATTCGCTAACACCCATTAGTCGTGATTACCTTAAACTTATGACCTCGTAGGTTCGGTAAACCATAGACATGAACGAAACCCCTTCGTTCAATGACGGATAGCGAAACCGTGGACATCCATATCGGTCCCTATGATCACACGAACGATATTTTAAGTGAACCTTTGGTTATCATGTGATGTTCCCTTTTCTTTGTGATACTTTACAAAACCCGGTGTGCATAGGTATCCTCCCGAGTTATCACCATGCTCACTATACCGTTGCTCTTGTTTCCGGTTTTGTTCTTCTTTCTGATTGACGTGTTCCGGCATCCCCGTGACGTAGTCACCTGTGTCTGGCCAAATGATGATGGATGCCATCACACTGAGAGGCCTAAGAATATCTCTCCATCGTTAGAGGAGCAAATCCAACTCTCGAGTTGTCCGATCACTTGTCAAACTTTCCGGTGTGCCTGAAAGTTGTCGTTATGATCACCTTGTTACAGATGACGTTTGAGCAACCCCAAAGCCCACCGTCTGGTCGGAAGTGACCGAGACACTCTCATGGTCTGAGGAACTAAAACACATGTTAACACTCCGTGTTATAACAGATGATTTTAGACGTTATAATCACATAGTATAAAAGACAAGTATTGGGTTGATTTAATATGATCATTCTTCTAAAGTCATACCCTCAATGTTGTTGTAGGACTATAATTACACTTAACGATATCCTAAGATCCAGAAAACATGGTCACCAACAACACTTGAGCCGGTCTTAGAGGCGAGACCGAGAACATATTGGTTTACCGTATATCATTCCACATGTGCATATGAGTTTTCCACCGAATTGCAGATTCCAGGATCATAGCATTATAGCATGGAATATAAACTCTTAACTATGAATAATGGAAATATAATAATACAATATTATTGCCTCTAGGACATATTTCCAACTGTTTCCCACTTGCACTATATCCAATAATCTAGTTAGTACATTTAACTTCTACACCAATGGCAGTCCGGTGTTAGTACATGATTTGCTTGTGGTATAGACTTCGTCCTATGAAATCTGACAACTTCAGATCCGCGTGTATAATTTGCATTCCTATGCATCTGTAATGCTTTCACAAGAATTCATAATTTGTATTAAACCGGCTTCGTATATATATTGAATCACTGTTAGAACCTTTGATTCCTTAGACTGAGTTATGGAACCACTATTAAGAATAGTGTTCCAATGATACAATCATCCAGAAACCATACCAAGCTCATGAATGAACTTTCGATTCATCACCCTTCATTTTTGCTTCTAAAGCAATAATATACTTAGCCTTCTGTTATAGAATTCACCACAGTAATTTTTGGACCAATTCCAACTTACTGTGCCACCATAAATCACTTTTGATTTGAAATCGAAAAATCACTTGGAGCATAGATGAAGATCTTATTGATGTACTACTTACAACGAGCCTTCATTGATGTAGCTCATTACAACAATCTCTTCATTTTCTCCGTGTGTGAGAAACATGTCGTTAATCCTTAATGACATTTTTCATTGTTGTCCTATGATCAACAATTTGACCATACTAGTAACTTTTACTTACAACTAACTTGGAGTATTGGAAATATCTGGTTGTTTACATACCATGGAATATAAGTGTGGTTAAAATCAGTATTTTAGGATACCGACTCCTTACCCGTGACATTGACAAGAAACTCTTTTTGACATTTTACATACTAAACTGCTTTAGTATTCTGTTAATATGTATTTTGGCTAAGTCCGATTAGACACTATTATCTCCATAGATCATTATGTCTAATACCTACTATTCATTGCCTAAGTATTTTACTATAAAACTAGTTTCAATAAAGTCTTAATTCGTGTCAAGAAATTTACATAACTTCCAATCAACAATATGTCATGTGCATATAGTGTTTAGAAATATTATCATGCTCCCACTTACTTTCTTGTAAATACAAGCATCTTCGTTTACTCGATGAAATCAATTTATTTGACCATTTCATCACTATGAAGATTCCAACTCCACTATGCTTGCTTCAGATCATTATAGGATCTCTTGAAGTTTGCATACTTACTAGCATCCTCTGGATTGACAAAATTACCTTGGATCGTATCAAACATACAACCTTGGTTCTATGTCCATCTCATGGAATCATTTTGACATTGACATCCATTTGTTTTATCTCATAATTGAAATGTTTAATGATTGCTAGTTTAACCTGAGCTGACGTTAAGTATTGCTATGATGAGACAATCTCGTCATAGTCAATTATTTGATCTTGTCATAAACTATTTGTAACAAGTTAAGCATTATAAAACATTTTTATCTTTGTTAGTTTATAGATCCATTACTATTCTTTAGACTCTAAGTCTTTCAAAGGGTTCATCAAGTTCTAAGCTTGAACTATGTGAATGCATACTATCTCGGATTATGTTGGCATATAGCCAATTTCCGGAGTCAGGGCCCATCAATGCTTCTCTCTGATTTATAGGTTCATTGTTTGCCCAAGAATATTTTGTCTGCATACCACAAAGGTCTGCACAAATTTTCCCAACCTATATAGTTCAGTTGCAAGTTCGACCATAGTCTCTATATCTTACGTAGAGGCTTTTGTATCAGTCACAGTAAGAAATTCTAGAATTACTTCCAGTGTCTCTTTTCTTTGAGATGATTACAGAGATTCCACAATCTTGTTGAGTTGCACTATCCTCCCACTCACTCTTTTGTAGAAAACATTTTCTTCAAAACTTCTGCACTCTATGGAAGCACTTTGCCTCGACATAGTGATAGAGGAATACCCAACTATTTGGGATAACCTACAAAGTAGCACTTATTTCAAAAAATTTGATGGCGCTCCTTTTTCAGTGTGAAAATCACAGTCTCTAAAGCATCACTTTGAAAGTATATTGGCGAAATAATTAATGTCATCTTTGATCTCACCATGCCATATGATGTCTACTATGCAACCTTCTTCTTGTAGACTCGTGTTGGGCCCCCAAGAGTAGAGTTTTGTAGGAAAGTAGCAAATTTCCCTCAAGTTGATGACCTAAGGTTTATCAATCCGTGGGAGGCATAGGATGAAGTTGGATTCTCTCAAACAACCCTGCAACCAAATAACAAAGAGTCTCTTGTATCCCCAACACACCCAATACAATGGTAAATTGTGTAGGTGCACTAGTTCGGCGAAGAGATGGTGATACAAGCATAATATGGATGGTAGATATAGGTTTTTGTAATATGAAAATATAAAAACAGCAAGGTAACTAGTAACAAAAGTGAGAAAAAATGGTGTTGCAATGCCCTGAAAACAAGGCCTAGGGTTCATACTTTCACTAGTGCAAGTTCTCTCAACAATGATAACATAATTAGATCATATGGCAATCCCTCAACGTGCGACAAAAGTCACTCCAAAGTTCCTATCGCGGAGAACATAAGATGAAATTGCTTGTAGGGTACGAAACGACCTCTTTCCGAACAATCCATTGGGATATTCCTATAAGTGTCACAAACAGCCCTAGAGTTCGTAGTAAAATAACACCATATGACACACATCAATCAACCCTAATTTCACCTAGATACTCCAGTGTCACCACAAGTATCCGTGGGCAATTATACGATATGCATCTAACAACTTTGGATTCATAATATTCAATCCAAACAACGAACTTCAAGAGCATCCCGAGATTTCTACCGGAGAAAAATAATAAGAATACGTGCATCAACCCCTATGCATAAATTACTCCAATATCAGCACGGGAATCTGCAAGTTGATAACAAAAACATACATCAAGTGGATCAACAGAACATCCCATTGTCACCACGGATATCCCATCTCAAGACATACATCAAGTGCTCTCACATCCAAAGATTCAATCCGACATAACAAAACCTCAAAGGAAAAGACTCAATTCATCACAAGGTAGAGAGGAGGAGAAACACCATATGATCCAATGATAGTAGCAAAACTCGCGGTACATCAACATCGTGCCAAATCAACAACACGAGAGAGAGAGAGAGAGAGAGAGAGAGAGAGAGAGAGAGATCAAACACATAGCTACTGGTACATACCCTCAGCCCTGAGGGTGAACTACTCCTTCATCGTCACGGAGAGCGCAGGGATGATGAAGATGACCACTGGTGATGGTTTCCCCCCCTAGCAGGGTGCCAAAACGGGCTCCCGATTGGTTTTTTCATGGCTACAGAGGCTTGCGGCAACGGAACTCCCGATCTAGGTTTCTTTCTGGGGGTTCTAGATTTATAGGAATTTTTGGCGTCGGTTTCATGCAGGGGGGGCATGAGTCGGCGACAAGGCAGGGGGCGCTCCCTCCACCCTTGTCGGTCACTCGGGACTCTTCTGGCCCAACTTTTGTGCTTCGGGGGCTTCTTCTGGTCCATAAAAAATCACCGTAAATTTTCAGCTCGTTTTGACTCCGTTTGATATTCCTTTTCTGCAAAACTCAAAAACAAGGAAAAAAAACTGGCACCAGGCTCTAGGCTAATAGGTTAGTCCGAAAAATAATATAAAATAGCATATAAAATATCCAAGATGGATAATATAATAGCATGAAATAATAAAAAAATTATAGATACGTTGGAGACGTATCAAGCATCCCCAAGCTTAATTCCTGCTCGTCCTCGAGTAGGTTAATGATAAAAACATAATTTTTGATGTGGAATGCTACCTAACATATTTATCCATGTAATTTTCTTCATTGTGGCATGAATGTTCAAATCCAATAAAAACAATAATATTTCAAGCATACTAATAAAGCAATTATGTCTTCTAAAAATAACATGGCCAAAGAAAGTTATCCCTACAAAATCATATAGTCTGGCTATGCTCCATCTTCATCACACAAAATATTTGAATCATGCACAACCCCGATGACAAGCCAAGCAAGTTTCATACTTTTGATGTTCTCAAACTTTTTCAACTTTTACGCAATACATGAGCGTGAGCCATGGAAATAGCAATATAGGTGGAATAGAATACGATGGTTGTGGATAAGATAAAAAGAAGGAGATAGACTCACATCAACTAGGCGTATTAACGGGCTATGGATATGCCCATCAATAGATATCAATGTGAGTGGAGTAGGGATTGCCATGCAACAGATGCACTTAGAGCTATAAGTTTATGAAAGCTCAAAAATAAACTGAGTGGGTGTGCATCCAACTTGCTTGCTCATGAAGACCTAGGGAAATTTGAGGAAGCCCGTCGTTGGAATATACAAGCCAAGTTCTATAATGAAAAATTCCCACTAGTATATGAAAGTGACAACATAGGAGACTCTCTATCATGAAGATCATGGTGCTACTTTGAAGCAAAAGTGTGGAAAAAATGATAGTAACATTGCCCCTTCTCTCTTTTCTCTCTCTCTTTTTTGGGCCTTCTCTCTTTTTGGCCTCTTTTTTTTCGTTCGGAGTCTCATCCTGACTTGTGGGGGAATCATAGTCTCCATCAGCCTTTCCTCAGATGGGGCAATGCTCTAATAATGAAGATCATCACACTTTTATTTACTTATAACTCAAGAATTTCAACTCGATACTTAGAACAAAATATGAATTTATATGAATGCCTCTGACGGTGTACCGGGATGTGCAATGAATCAAGAGTGACATGTATAAAAAGTATGAAAAGTGGCTTTGCCACAAATACTATGTCAACTACATGATCACGCAAAGCAATATGACAATGATGAAGCGTGTCATAATAAACGAAATGGTGGAAAGTTGCATGAAAATATATCTCGAAATGGCTATGGAAATGCCTTAAAGGTAGGTATGCTGGCTGTTTTGAGGAAGGTATATGGTGGGTGTATGGTACCGGTGAAAGTTGCGCGGCACTAGAGAGGCTAGAAATGGTGGAAGGGTGAGAGTGCGTATAATCCATGGACTCAACATTAGTCATAAGGATTTCACATACTTATTGCAAAAATCTATTAGTTTTTGAAACAAAGTACTATGTGCATGCTCCTAGGGGGACAGATTGGTAGGAAAAGACCATCGCTTGTCCCCGACCGCCACTCATAAGGAATAAAATCAATAAATAAATCATGCTTTGACTTCGTTACATAACGGTTCACCATACGTGCATGCTATGGGAATCAGAAACTTCAACACAAGTATCTCTCAAATTCATAACTACTCACTAGCATGACTCTAATATCACCATCTTCATATCTCAAAACAATTATAAGGAATCAAACTTCTCTAGTATTCAATGCACTTTATATGAAAGTTTTTATTATATCCCTCTTGGATGCCCATCATATTAGGATTAAATTCATAACCTAAGAAAATTACCATGCTGTTTAAATACTCTCAAAATAATATAAGTGAAGCATGAGTGATGCGGAGCATCCCATGTTCATACCCATGTACACTCCGACTACTCTCCAAGCCCCAAGAGGACATATGAAGATACCTCGAACATACGCCATTGGACACAAGGTGAATTCACTCCTCTTCGAACCGTCACTTTCCCCATATGAGACATGGCTACTACCTCATGCATGGACCTTGCATATACTTAGGTACAACCAATATGACCATGGAGAATCCAAGGACCAAGGCCAAGCATGGAAGAGGAGAAGGAAGAAGAAGAACGGACAAGACAGGAGTTGTCCGGATGATCCGGACCCCCAGCCGGATGATCCGGACCGAGCCCGGACGATCTGGACGACCACCCAGACGATCCGGCTAACTGTGTCGAAGACACCCGAAGGTTTCCCCCGGATCATCCGGACCCCGACACTCGGATCATCCGGGCCACCATCCGGATCATCCGGACCATGCCTGCGCGCGTGACTTGGGCTGAGGCCCGTGTACCCCTTCGCCCTTCACTTACCCCTTCGTGGCTTAGACTATATATACTCCTCCCCCTCCTCCATTTGAGGGTTAGCATTGGTTTAGCTCATTTGAGATAGAGCTTTGCTCATCCATACGAATCTCTTTCAACATTATTGACTCTTGCTAACATTTTGCATTAAAAATTTTGTGCCACTATCCTCACCGAGCTCCACCATAAGCCTTACTTGTGTAGGTGTGAGAACCGACAAGAATTGGTACCAATTGTGCTATTTCCTTGTTACACATTTGAGTGATCATTGATTCATCTTCAACATCGGTCAAGGTACATTTGGTCTAGTTCTTCTCTTTCTCCCACTCATATTTTCTCGAGTCTTGTGATGGATAGGCAAGGCATTTCCTCTCCGGTCTTCGACAACCAGGACGGAATGAACAACTACATCACCAAAGCGTCCATCTTCGATCTACAACGACAAATGCAAGGCACACAATCAAGATCGCGAGAGCGCATCGAGAACATCTCCATCGACATTTTTCACTCCGAAGCAAGGAAAAGGGACTACATCGACAATAAGCTTTCCGCACATAAAGAGGAGCAAGATGCAAGGATGGGGGAGATTCGAGCCTTGATCAAGTCTTCTTCCCCTTCGTCATCTTCAAGGCGGCGATGTTCAAGCCACAAGTCTTCGGAGCGCGAAAATGATGCAAGTGCAATTCATCCATGTCCACATCTTCGTGATGACCACCATCAAGTTCGTGATCCACATCGTTATGAAGGGCAAGTCACCTCCAAGAAACATGTGCACGACGACGAACGCAATCTACTACGAGCTCAAGCACGATAATGACATCATCATCATGAAGATGCTCCACAAGCGCAAATGCACAAGTCCCAACAAGCCCTACTTCACGCCAAGTCCAAGCTTCATGAGAAAAAGAGAAGACCGCAAGACGAGCACCACCAAGACGGAGCTACGGCTACCACCACCACTTCGGCATGTTCGCCAAGTGCTATCAAGGCATCTTCTCCTTTGGACGTATGACATCTTCGCCTACTTCCCACGAGTATCCCTATGAGGTGCCACATCATATGGGCCTCCAACACGAAGACAGCGACAAGAAGGTCGAGCAAGGGCCATCCCCTTCGACCACGATGATAGGAGTTGAGCATGGAGACATTTGCACCTACATCTCTCCGACACCCACATATGTCGGGATGCCCCATTTCTCATGTGAGGAGAGCCACCACCACATGAGTGACATGAGTGACTCCACCATATGTGACATTGAGAGCATTTCCTATGAGAGGATGAGTGTGACCACCACTAGCCCCACACATGAGAGCATGCCACACATCCTATGTGAGGTTGAGCGCCATTTGAGTGACTCCACCAACCATATGAGTGAGAGCATCCTTGAGGGAGGGAGGGAGCCAAAACACTTAGAGAGTGAGGTAGTTGACACGGCACATGAGGCCACTATGATTTCTAACGACTTAACCTCTACTCCTAGTGTGTTTTCTTCCTTGGTGCTAGGTCTCCTACATGAAGACATGCCTACCCTCGACGAGTCCATCCCTCCTATGGACAAACCGATGGCCATGGTGGACGTTGATGCACCCCCCACATGGTTCCATCAAGATGAAGATGACAACGAGTGGATCTTCAACACCTCGCCTACAACACATGAGCGGTGCTCCAAAGGTAACATAGGTGATGGTGCTTCTCTTGTCCCACTAGTGGACTCTCTTGACATCGATTGCTTGCATGATGTTGATCCATCTATTCCCATGTTTCATGCTAGTGCGACTTGCTCATGTCATGACTTACCTATTTATGATGAATATGATGATGAACATGTTGAGTTTCCTAGTTGTGATGCCATACTCCATATGATATCATGTGAAAATTTGATTGGTCACTTCATGTTTGATAATCCTTTAAGCTTGTCATATGCTATGAGTGAGATCTCCCATATTGCATCATTTCAATCTCAACATAGTAACTATGCATGCCCCATTAAAATAAATCCCATTTGCACTTATGACATAGATGACGAGATGATGGTCATTGGATTTTGTTTTTCATGTGGTGATATTGCCATGCTTCCTTTACATGATTCGCGCAATTCCTCTACTATGACATGCCATGATCACATTGTTTTGAATATGCATTGTTTTGGATGTTGTCAATATTCTCCATGTGATGTTTCCACTAATGCTCATGAGGATACCCCCATAGTTTCCTAATACATATTAGGAGATCTTGATGCGTTTCATACTTTGCATGATTCCCATAATTGTGTGCACCACATGCATTCCATGAATAACAATGCTGTAGCTATTTCTCATGATGCATTACATCCTTTGAGTCTCCATTATGCCATGCATAACAACAAACCTATCATGATGGATGACATGTTTCTATATCACGCATCTCATTTATTTGAGCATTAGCTATTTAGTGCTAACCAACAGAAGCACATGCGCATCATGATGGATGATGTGTACATATACCACGCACACACAATTTTTCCTTTGCCTTTGTTTTGTGTAGGTACTCACATATACTCGTCAACCTCTCAATCCCAAGAGTTGACGAAACGAGCTCTTGAGAGCAATGATGCTTTGGGATCCCGTGGACTATCCTTACCACCATTCCCTTCGTGCAAGGACTACGGGCATCTCTTTTACTTGGCTCTCACACGACTATGGGCTATCTACCACTTGTCGCCTTATGCCCATACTATCGTGTTCACTTTGCATGTTATGCCTCTTTACATGACTTTGCCATGCAACTGTGACCCTTGCTTGCATCTACCCATGATTCACCATTATGCTACTTCCATGTGTATTTGCATGCTTGGTGGAGATACTTGTAGCTATTGCCATGATTTCTTTGTGCCCCATGCTATTGATGCTTGTTGTGTTGGGAGAGTGATAATGTCCCATTGCTATCCGCATATGGCCTCTCGCCAATACATTGATGATATTTTTCTCATATCTTGCTTTCATGCTTGTGCTGTGTCATGTGAATTATTCATGCCCGCTATTTGCACACATGACATGCTTGCCATTATTACTTCTAGTATGTTGCATCCTCACACTACTAGCTTACTTGACTTGATCACTATGATTGCTTGCTATGTTGCATCACCCATGTTCCACTATTACTTGCTTTCTTGGGTTGATGACATATATGCGCATGCCTCACACATGATATATCTTGATCATTGTCTCTTGTGTCCATTAGTTGCCTCTTTCATATCCACTTATATTGAGTGCAACCATACTATGCTTATTGATCTTGGAGACTTTGACACCTTACTTGTGATGCATGCTTGTTTGATTGAGCCTATTGTATTTGGTTGTTCTCGCATCATATGCCTCCATACTATGAAATGCTCCCTTGTACTCTCTTATGATGAGCATGATGAATACACTTGTTGGGTATTTTACCACACGAATGATAGGTTTTGCACTTCCCCTAACCTCATTTGTTTTTCCGAGTGTTTGTCATGTTCTTTTGTTTTGAAGGATTCACAAGGAATTACCGTCATGAGACATATTGGTGAAGGCATACATGATGTGCAACTCCAACATCTTCGAGAACATTCATAAGGTGAACTCCTTCCCTTTGAGCCATTCTCAAGTTTGCATATTGGATGGGTCACTCTTTCATTGTTGTTTCCTTCTTGTTGTCTACATGATACATCTCGCGAACGGAGGAGCGACATTGGAGATTGGCTCTATGGACCTTCACATTGAGGAGTGCTCGGACTTATTGGATGCACCTTCAGACTTCCACTCTTGCTACGACATCGAGCAGTGGTACAAAAACACCTCCATATTTGTTGATTGTGCTCATACATGTCATGCTCGATGGACATATCATACTCACCACAAGTTTGCACCCTATGCATGGATTGACTCACATTATGCTTGCCTTGTTGCATCTATTTCCATGACATCCATGATATATGAGCTTGTTCACTTCCTTAACAAATTTGTTGTGATCTTCCTTGATGGCATATTCATACATCATATTGCCCATCATCAATTGTATGACAACATAATCACATTGAACACCAATTACCATGTTCATTCTCTTGATAAACCATCCCATTATGACATCATTTCGCACAATGGTAGAATTTGTCGCTTTGTGCACCATGCTAATCACCCCATGAATGCTTTGCATATCATTCTAGATCATCTTGATAAGCATCATGTGTCTTGCCACGCACTATCTTGTCGCACAGACTCATTCTTACATGATGAACACTTTGTGTGCGCTAACCATTGTATCTCCAAGTGTCACTTGTGTTTGGTCTTTTTGCATGTCTATCACTCCGGTGACACCTTGGACTACTTGGATTGCGCCATGTCTTCAACTTCGTCCAACTACAAGTCTGTCCACGACAACCGTTTCCATGGTGATGAGGATCATGATCCGAGGTCGGATCTTTCCAAAGGGGGGGGGAGATGATGCGGAGCATCCCACGTTCATCCCCATGTACACTCCGACTACTCTCCAAGCCCCAAGAGGACATATGAAGAGACCTCAAACATACGCCATTGGACACAAGGTGAATTCACTCCTCTTCAAACCGTCACTTTCCGCATATGAGACATGGCTACTACCTCATGCATGGACCTTGCATATACTCAGGTACAACCAAGATGACCATGGAGAATCCAAGGACCAAGGCCAAGCATGGAAGAGGAGAAGGAAGAAGAAGAACAGACTAGACAGGAGTTGCCTGGATGATCCGGACCCCCAGCCAGACGATCCGGACGACCACCCGGACGATACGGACGACCACCCGGACGATCTGGCTAACTGCGTCTGTCGGTGTCAAAACCGGCGGATCTCGGGTAGGGGGTCCCGAACTGTGCGTCTAGGCGGATGGTAACAGGAGACAAGGGACACGATGTTTTACCCAGGTTCGGGCACTCTTGATGGAGGTAAAACCCTACGTCCTGCTTGATTAATATTGATGATGTGTGTTACAAGAGTGGATCTACCACGAGATCAAGGAGGCTAAACCCTAGAAGCTAGCCTATGGTATGATTGTTGTTCGTCCTATGGACTAAAGCCATCCGGTTTATATAGACACCAGAGAGGGCTAGGGTTACACAGAGTCGGTTACAATGGTAGGAGATCTACATATCCGTATTGCCAAGCTTGCCTTCCACGCCAAGGAAAGTCCCATCCGGACATGGGACGAAGTCTTCAATCTTGTATCTTCATAGTCTTGGAGTATGGCCGATGATGATAGTTCGGCTATACGGACACCCCCTAGTCCGGAACTCCCTCAGTAGCCCCTGAACCAGGCTTCAATGACGACGAGTCCGGCGTGCATGTTGTCTTCGGCATTGCAAGGCGGGTTCTTCCTCCGAATAATTTATAGAAGATTGTGAACACCAGGATAGTGTCTGACTCTGCAAAAATAAATTCCACACACCACCGTAGAGAGAATAATATTACACAAGTTCAATCTGCTGACGTATTTTGCGGCGTGACGTCACACCACTACCAAGCCTTTACTAGAATCGTTTTTATTGTACCACCTCAGCGCGTTTAGCGAAGCGGTTTCCTTGGCACGTCTTGTCAAAGCAGAGATCGTGTACCCCTTATTCCGGGATGCCCATCAATATGGACGTGGGTAACCCAACTGTGCCCGTCGCCACGCCCCCTCCATCGAAGGTGGGTTCCAAACGGTCACGGGGACGGCTCTTGGTATTCTTCCTCTTTATAATGAGACCAAGGCCCATTTTTTTCCTTCAATCCTCTATCAAATCCGCCCCTCGCCCCGAGTTCCAACACCCAGGGCTCCAGATTCGGGTACCTTCGATCTTTGACAATGTCCGGCCCCGACCTACAAGGCCGGTGGATGCCCTCCTCCATCACGGAAGAAGACGTGCTAAAGCTGAGAGACGCCAGGTATTTGACCTACGAGATTTCGCATAGGTTGCCTGCCCGAGGGCAAATTATTCCTACTCCCGAGCCCGGCGAGAGCGTCGTGTTCGTGTCTCACCTCCGTCGGGGTTTAGGCTTCCCGACGGATCCCTTCGTGAGGGGGCTCATGTTTTACTATGGGCTGGAATTCCATGACTTGGCTCCGGAGTCCATCCTCCACATCTCATCATTCATTGTCGTCTGCGAAGCCTTCCTCCGCACTACCCCTCACTTCGGCTTGTGGCTCAAAACCTTCAACGTGGAGCCGAAGATGATTGAGGGGCGTCAGGCAGAGTGCGGCGAGGCGGTTATAAGCAAGAGGGCCGATGCTCCATGGCCCGAGGGATCTTTTCAGGAGGAGCTCGGCTTGTGTCAACAGGAGTGGTTCTATATCACCGCTCCCAGGGGTAGCAGGCAGAGGCTCCCGCCCGTCTTCCGCTCAGGCCCTCCACAACAGTTGACGTCATGGGTCAACAAGGGGCGTGACTGGGGGCCGTCCAAAGACGTACCCCTATTGCAGGACCGGATTCGAGGCCTCCAAGAAAGGGAGATCAATCTCGCAGTGGTACAGGTTATACTGATCCGGCGCCTACTGCCCTGCAAACGTCGCCCCCTCCGCCTGTGGGAATTCAATCCGGAGGGGCCACGAGCTCTTCAACACTTCATGGGTTTGACACCCGCGGAGATGTACAAACTGTTCTTCGGATCGCAAGAGATGCGTCCGGACTTGACCGAGGACGCTGGCCTAAGCTGCAATCGCCCGGATACTCAAGTAAGTAGCCCCGTGTCCGGACACATTGTCCATTTATTTATCGTGGGTTTTCCTTTTAACCAGCTATCCCTTGGACAGGAGTGGATAGCGCAAGCAAAACTGATACGGTGTCCGGCCCCCTCCCTGAGACCACGCAGGATCCCGTGTTAATCAAAATGTTGGAGGTTGTACCTTCGGAGGAGGGCGAAGGGGAGCACAGGGGAACTACCACCTCTGCCAAGGAGGCTTTCAGTAAGGGGGGAATCGAGAGTCCCTCCTTCCAGGGGGAGAAGAGGACCGCTTCCGAAGACCCGGAGGTCAAGGCCTCAAAGCGGGGAAAGAAATCTGTACCGGAAGGTCCTGTGCCGGGAAGAGCCCCGGCCGTACTGTCTCCTTGGAGGAATCAGCCCTCCAGCGAGCCGTAAGTAAAAAAGGGAGAATTTTGTAATAGGGAACGCCCCTATATTATTTCCAAAGGTAACCGAAGTTTTCACCTTGTAGTTCGGGTCTCAGCCCATCTTAGCAGAGCTCAACTTCGGGGGACCTTCGTCTGGAGATGATGGAAAGCGAGACGCCTCCATTTGCCGCCCCGTCGGGCGGGGCGGACAACCCTGAGGTGTCGTCACGGAGGGTCTCCCCGAGTCCGGCGGGGCCGGAAAGTCCGGCACCCATTGGAATACGGCCGGTGGAGCTGCAGGATTTGCTCAAGAGGGCGTCTATCTTGGAAGATCACCGCACATTAATGAGTACGGTGATTGAAAGGATCTCATCCGCCGAGAGCGGGTTGTATGAGGCCGTCGGAAGCTTGCTGACGGGGTTTGAGGTACGCAAAAAATGACATACCTTTTGACAGTTTTGCACATGAAGTGCGCCCTGTATAGATAGTAGCCCCTGAGACTTGGTATGCTGTCGAAAGCGATAGCGTGCCAAGGATCATAATCTCAGTTATAGAATATCACCTTTCCTATGCAGGTGGCGGAACGTTCGGTGGCCAGCCGGACTGATGGAGTTGCCGAACTGAAGAGGCAACTCGATATTGCGGATGCGGACATCGCACTGGTCAATAAACGACTTAACGAGTCGCAAGGTAGGTGGTTGCTACGCGGTTACCTAGTAAGGGAGCCGGTGCCCGTTCCTTACAATTTGTATGCTTGATGCAGATGGCGCCGCTATTGTGGAAGATCTTTGAGCAGAGCTTGCTCGAGCCAAGGAGCAAGCTAGGATAAGTGCTGCGGCTGCCTTGAAGGCAGCAGAAGAGCTAAAAGCCGAAAAGGCTGCTCACTGCCGAAGCAGGGAAGAGTTGGCCAGAATGGCCTTGAAATTAAAAGATGCTACCGACCGTTGTGAGGTTCTTGAAGGAGAACGCCGAGTGGAGCAAGAGGGCCTGAAGAAGGCCGGCGCCGAAGTCAAGGATGCCCGGAGTGAGATGCGGGCTATGAAGGAGGAACTGCGTCAGGCCAGAGACATTGCGGCTAGAAAGCCCTTTCTTCTGCGTAGGAAGTTCATAGATCCGAAGTATGCTCAGCTGGGCCAGTTGTGTGGTGCGGAGGATCCTTATCTGGATTTGGCGGCGAGTGCGGCGGACGCATTCGTGCACTTCCGAAGCCAGAAGGATCACAAAATGGAAGAGCTTTACTGGTCTCAATTCCATAGTCCGGAGCGTCCACTTCCGTTGACTGATCGGCTGGTTGAGTGGGCTGAGCTGAATAGATTGTCCGGACTTGTCATGACGGATGTGGTTACTCATCTGTGGCCGGAAAGGCCCAAGCCGAAGAGTTATTTTGGCTTGTTGCAGCAATTCCTTGGGGCGGTGCCGCATATCAAGGCGATGAAGTAGTCGGCATGCATAGAAGGTGCACGGATGGCTCTCACCCGTGTGAAGACATACTGGGCGGACATGGATGCCACACTATTGCATCCCGGGGTTTGGACAAGAGCCGATTACCCGCCGAGCACTATTTTGAGGGAGTCCTGCAGGACGCTCATTTAGTAGAGTCGCAGTGCTCGAAAGATGTCATGTTCAAATGACGTGTATAATTTGTGAGATCATGTTTATAATGCAATAGCTTTTTATACTTGTGCTTTCAAGTATTGAACTATCTCCTGTGCGGCCGTATATGTATGAATAACCTGAAAGTTGCAGTCTTTGGCTTCAGCCCCCACGCACATGGTGCGGGGGTGTTTGCAAAAAAAAGAAAAGCGCTTTTTCACACTTAATCCAACGTCTTGGTCCTTTGAAGGAGGTGATAGCATAGCAAACTAGGCAACCGGACTATAATGCTTTATCACTTTCACTTAGCCATAGGAGCTCGATGGTGGGGCTACTCTATAGCCCCTAGAGGCACCGCGCTCTCTGAACTTGGGGCGCGTATGTGCCTGACCGGGAAGCGGTCCTTCGTCAAAGCGGAGGAATTCTAAACATTCCCATAGTCGATCTAGTGGTTGACCAGTCTCTCGCTGTATCATGACAGTCAGTTTTCGGCTTTCTCTACTGAGGCGCTCGCCCGGCCGAACCGGGGCACAATCGCAGTAGTTCTCCTGGTGCCGCATTAGCCGATGGAGCGGAACGTAAGGCAGCAAAACACAGGAGCCGAGCAAACCCAACATTTGACCAAAGACATGATTCGGAGCTGATGCATATAAGGCCTAACTCGAGACGTCGGACACTCCCTGAGGTGTTCGGTCTTTATGATACCGGGCAGAACAATGCCCTAAGCCCCTATTGTCCAGGTACAGGCGGGAACTTCTGACGCGGCCGATGCCAAAACGCCAGCCTCCTCCTCGGTTATGGTAGAAAACCGAGGGATGTGTATCAACAAGAGACAGTAAGAAAGGTTTACGCAGGGTCTTAATCTGAAAGAATCCTTGCAACGGGTCCCTGCTGCACGTCTGCGCCTGTGTCTCCGTTGTGCTATATCCTGGACGGGTGTAGCACGTGCTTCATCTGTAAAAGAGAAGGACTTAGTTTGGAAGAAATATCGTGCAAAGGTTGTGTAAAATAAAGTATAATTTGGAAGATGAATAAAGTTGAGCTTTATTGGCTCTCATCGTTTATACGCGCAGCCCCTTGTAAAGGGGTATGCGGCTGGGAAGCCCCTTGTTTATTTATGCCAGACTCGCCTAACCATGTCCGAGGTCTGAATGACCTGTTTTTAGGGGCCTTGACCTGCAGGATCGGAGTGGCTGTCAAGGCAGCCTCACGTTCTCCGTGGTCGAGGAACACTCGGAGTTACTCTTTAATGAGGTGATGCCGCGTGGACCGGGCATTGTAAGTATAACAGACGTGTAATGTGGTATTGCGTTAAAGCGGGCGAAAGCTTTGCGTCCCAGTAGTGCTCGAGGGCCATTGTGAAATGGGGCGATATGAAGAGTGAGCTTTTCGCGACGGAGGTTGTCAGATGAACCGAACAGAGCCTGTATAATTTGCTTAAAGGCTTAGCGTCACTCCTTTGAAGGAAGTGCTGCTATGGCGAATTTTGGTAGGGTCTATCCCCATTCTGCGGACGGTGTCCTGGTATGGCAGGTGCCGCGCTGTGTTTTCGTGTTATCACATGAAGTGAGTTCACTGTTTTGACTTCTAGTGGGAAAGTCTTCTGTTTTCTGGAGTGCTGCTTTTGGGGTTCGTCACTTTCGCTTGGTGTGTCGAGCCCCTTGTGTTCGGCGTTAAGTCGGCCGGACTGCTTGAAGACCCAACAATCTCTGTGGGTATGGTTTGCAGGCTTCCCGGAGGTACCATGTATTTGACATAGCCTATCAAGAATCTTGTTTAGGTTGGATAGCTCGTCACTGTTGTCCTTGAGGGGTAGTGTTTTGCTATTCGGCCGAGAGCTTTTGAATCCGGCGTTGACCGCCGTACTATTTGGGCCATTTTCCTTATTCCGGCGCTGATCTTTTCTGCGTCGTGATTTCCCATTTCCATCCCTGACTTCGGATGTACTCGGGTCGCTAGTGCTGCATCTAGCCAGCCAGCTGTCTTCCCCCGCGCAAAAGCGGGTCATGAGGCTTGTTAGTGCGGCCATTGTTCTTGGTTTTTCTTGGCCGAGGTGCCTGGCGAGCCATTCGTCTTGGACGTTGTGTTTAAAGGCTGCTAAGGCTTCAGCGTCCGGACAGTCGACTATTTGGTTCTTTTTAGTGAGGAACCTGTTCCAGAATTTGCGTGCTGACTCTCCGGTCTGTTGAGTTATGTGACTTAAATCGTCTGCATCCGGAGGGCGGACATAAGTCCCCTGAAAATTTGCTCGAAACGCATCCTCAAGCTCTTCCCAACTTCCAATGGTATTTTCTGGGAGGCTTTTGAGCCAATGCCGAGCTGGCCCTTTGAGCTTGAGGGGTAGGTATTTTATGGCATGGAGGTCGTCTCCTCTGGCCATATGTATGTGCAGGATATAATCCTCAATCCAGACTGCGGGGTCTGTTGTTCCGTCATATGCCTCTATGTTTACGGGTTTGAATCCCGATGGAAATCCATGATCCAGTACCTCGTCGGTGAAACATAGTGGGTGTGCGGCGCCCCTGTATTTGGGTGTGCCGTTGTCTTCAAATGCTCGGCGGGTTATGTTGCTTCCTGGAGTCTTCTTTTTTGGCCCATAGATAGACCTGGCCGGGTCATCCTTTTTCCGAGGATCTTTATGCTGATCATGTGCCGGCTTATGTGCGGCGCCCCTTGTTGTTCTTGGCCTATCATCTGGTCGTCTATCCGGCCAGGCGGCTTCTTTCTTTTTTGACTGCGGGGGCTCTAAGGCCTCCTCATCAAATTCGGGCAACAGCTTGCGCTTCGGGTAGCTCTTTGTCTGGTGACTAGCGCCATATTTATCTGCGATGTTGAGTACTTTGCTCCATCTCATTCTGAGTGTGTCCTCCGCTGTTTTGAGCTTCCGCTTTTGCTTCTTCAAACTTCTTGTAGTGGCGACGAGCCTTTTATGAAGGTTCATATGCTCTGGTGATGTGAGACCGTCTTCGCCGGGGATGGGTTGCTTGGTGGCATGTTCCTCGTCCGCTGCTTCGCCCTGCTCTAGGGCCGGGTCCGTATGGGTGCCGTTTTTATCTGGGCCGGTCTTCGGGCGGCGCTTGTGTCGCCGTTTTGGTTGTTTGTTGGGGGAGTTGTCCTTCGCCACATCCCGTTGTTCCTCGTTGTCGCTTCCTTTTGGTGTATCCACCATGTATACGTCGTGCGTTGGGGTGGCTTTCCAGTGCCCGATGGGTGCTGGTTCTTGGTTGTCTCCGGCATCGTCGTCCATACCGTCGATGTTTTCGGAGTCGTAGTTTAGCATGTCGGTTAGATCGTCGATAGTGGCTACCAAGTGGGTGGTGGGTGGGTTTTGAATTTCTTCATATTCCGCATCCCAACCGTCCTGGCCACAGTCCGGCCAGGGCTCTCCTGATAACGAGAGATACTTTAGCGAACTCAAGATGTCGCCGAAAGGTGAGTGTTGAAAGATGTCCGCTGCGGTGAACTCCATGATCGGCGCCCAATCAGATTCGATCGGAGGGGGTGCGGGAGGTTCGGAGTCCGGCAAGGAGTTCGGCACCTCGGAGTCATGAGCTTCGTGAGGGACAAGGTCAGTGTTCGGCTCTATCGCTGTAGAGGTTGCAGCCCCCGAGGCGGTGTCTAGCCATCCGTCCTCGATCTGCGCAACCGGCTCCGAATTGAAGATCGGAGCGGACTCGAGTGCGGCCTTCAGGGTAATGTCTGGCTGCAGAGCTAAATCATGCCCGTCGTGACAGTGCGACGCGCTTGGCTGTGGCTCGAATCCATCGAAGATCAAGTCCCCGCGGATGTCAGCCGTGAAGTTCAAACCTCCAAATCTGACCTGACGGCCAGGCGCGTAGCTTTCGATCTACTCCAGTTGGCCAAACGAATTGGCCCGCAGTGCGAAGCCGCCGAATATGAAGATCTATCCGGGGAGAAAGGTCTCACCCTGGACTGCGTCGTTGTTGATGATCGAAAGGGCCATCGAGCCTATAGGTGACCGCACAGAGGTACTCTCAATGAAAGCACCAATGTCGGTGTCAAAACTGGCGGATCTCGGGTAGGGGGTCCCGAACTGTGCGTCTAGGCGGATGGTAACAGGAGACAAGGGACACGATGTTTTACCCAGGTTCGGGCCCTCTTGATGGAGGTAAAACCCTACGTCCTGCTTGATTAATATTGATGATGTGTGTTACAAGAGTGGATCTACCACGAGATCAAGGAGGCTAAACCCTAGAAGCTAGCCTATGGTATGATTGTTGTTCATCCTATGGACTAAAGCCATCCGGTTTATATAGACACCGGAGAGGGCTAGGGTTACACAGAGTCGGTTACAATGGTAGGAGATCTACATATCCGTATTGCCAAGCTTGCCTTCCACGCCAAGGAAAGTCCCATCCGGACACGGGACGAAGTCTTCAATCTTGTATCTTCATAGTCTTGGAGTCCGGCCGATGATGATAGTTCGGCTATCCGGACATCCCCTAGTCCGGAACTCCCTCAGCATCGAAGACAGCCGAAGGTTTTTCCTGAAGCCGGATCATCCGGACGGTCGCCCGGATCATCCGGACCCTTGACACCCGGATCATCCGGGCCACCATCCAGATCATCCGGACCATGCCTGCACGCGTGACTTGGGCCGAGGCCTGTGTACCCCTTCACCCCTCACTTATCCCTTCGTGGCTTAGACTATATATACTCCTCCCCCTCCTCCATTTGAGGGTTAGCATTGGTTTAGCTCATTTGAGATAGAGCTTTGCTCATCCATACAGATCTCCTCCTCGTGAGAGACCGCGGCCTCTTCGGAGAAGATCCACCTGGATTCAAGACCCCTTTACGGGAAGATCCCTTGTGGATTCAAGACCTCCTCTCGGAGATGATCTACCGCCACTTGTATCGTCCTTTGTTGGATCTGGACCGTTTATCTCTTTGTGTTTCTTGGATCTAGCACATGTGTGACTTTGTTCTTGTTGGTTGAGTGATTTCTCGTGTTTTTCTCTCGTTCCCCTCCGCGTGTTCTTCATGTTCCTTGTAGGGATCCGCTCCAAACGTGAAAGCGGCCTCTAGGGTTCTACCCTACATCAATGAGAGTTCATCAATTTCTTCAAAATAAACCACCGTCATGCTCCAAAAAGATATAAGTGATGCACTAGGGCAAACGACAAACTACTCCAAAAGATATAAGTGAAGATCAATGAGTAGTCGAATAGTTGTGTAACTATGTGAAGACTCTCTTACATTTAAGAATTTCAGATCTTGGGATATTATTCAAACTGCAAGAAAAATAAAATAAAATGACATTGCAATGATAGCACATATCATGTGAAGAAGCAAAAAGTTAGGCTCAACCAAAACTGATCGATAGTTGTTGAAGAAGAAAGGTGGGATGCTAACCGTGGCATCCCCAAGCTTAGATGCTTGAGACTTCTTGAAATATTAATTAGGGATGCCTTGGGCATCCCCAAGCTTGAGTTTTTGTGTCTCCTTAATTCCTCTTATATCACGGTTTTCCTAAATCTTAAACACTTCATCCACACAAAACTCAACAAGAACTCGTGAGATAAGTATAAATTCATGCAAAAACCTTATCATTCTCTACTGTAGAAAATCACTAAAATTATATTTTGACATTGCATACTAAATGCCTCCACATATTTAATACTCCCATCCTCGAATAAAATCATTAAACAATCAAACATATGCAAACATAGCAACAATCTATCTAAAGATATAAAATATAAAACTTATTGGCATGGTAAGGGCTATACTTGACCTTTTTATTGAACTAAAAGATATAAAACTTATTCTAAATAACAGCAAGCGAATCTAGACAAAGGAAAATGACGCTCCAACCAAAACTCATATCATGTGGTGAATAAAAATATAGCTCCAATTAAGGTTACCGATGAACAAAGACGGAAGAGGGTATGCCATCCGGGGCATTTCCAAGCTTAGGCTCTTGGTCGTCCTTGAATATTACCTTGGGGTGCCTTGGGCATCCCCAAGCTTAGGCTCTTGCCACTCCTTATTCAGTAGTCCATCGAAACTTCACCCGAAACTTGAAAACTTCACAACACAAAACTCAACAGAAAATCTTATGAGATCCGTTAGTATAAGAAAATAAATCACCACTTAGCCACTGTTGTGAACTCATTCTAAATTCATATTGGTGTTATGTCTACTATATTCCAACTTCTCCATGGTTCATACCCTCCGATACTACTCATAGATTCATAAAAATAAGCAAACAACACAATGAATAGAGAATCTGTCAAAAACAGAACAATCTCTAGTAATCTGGAAACTTTCCATACCTCTCTTACTCCAAAAATTCTGAAAACTTAGGACAACATAGAAAATTTGTATATAAATCATGTGTCAAAAATTCAGATCACAATATCGTTCCAGTGAATTTTCAAAATTCCTGGATTGAGAGCAAAAGTTTCTGTTTTTGCACAGAATCAATTCCACTATCATCCACACTATCCCAAAGGATTTACTTGGTACTTTATTGAAACAAAAGCTATAAAACATGATTAATACAGTGGCCTAATCATGTGAACACACAAAAACAGTAGGGGTAAATATTGGGTTGTCACCCAACAAATGCTTTTCTTTAATGCCTTTCTAGCTAGGCATGATGATTTCAACGATGCTCGCATGAAAGATAAGAATTGAACCACAAAGAGAGCATCATGAAGCATATGACTAACATATTTAAGCCTAACCCACTTCCTATGCATAGGGATTTTATGAGCAAACAACTTATGGGAACAATAATCAACTAGCATAGGAAGGTAAAACAAGCAAAACTTCAAGATTTTCAACACATAGAGAGTAAACTTGTTATTATTGCAATTCCTAAAAGCATATATTCCTCCCTCATAATAATTTTTCAGTAGCATCGTGAATGAATTCAACAATATAACCATCACATAAAGAATTATTTCCATGATTCATAAGCATAGAAATTTTACTACTCACCACATAAGCAAATTTATTATCATCAATAGTAGTGGGAGCAAACTCAACAAAATAACTATCATGCGAGGCATGATCCAATTGAAAATTTAAATCATGACGACAAGTTTCATGGTTATCATTATTCTTTATAGCATACATGTCATCACAATAATCATCATAGATAGTAACTTTGTTTTCATAATCATTTGGAACCTCTTTCGAAATACTGGATTCATCACTAAATAAAGTCATGACCTCTCCAAATCCACTTCCATAATTATCACAATAAGGTTCAACACCCTCCAAAATAGTGGGATTATTACTTCCTCAAATTGACACTCTTACAAACCCACTTTCATCAATATAATCATCAGAAATAGGAGGCATGCTTTCATCATAATAAATATTCTCATCAAAACTTGGGGGGACTAAAAATATCATATTCATCAAACATAGCGTCCCCAATCTTGTAGTTTTGCATATCATTAGCATCATGTATATTCAAAGAGTTCGAACTAACAACATTGAAATCATGCTCATCATTCAAAGATTTAGTGCCAAATATTTTATAGAATTCTTCTTCTAACACTTGGGCACAATTTTCCTTTCCATCATTTTCATGAAAGACATTAAAAAGACGAAGAATATGAGGCAACCCCAATTCCATTTTTTGTAGTTTTTCTTTTATAGACTAAACTAGCAATAAAACAAGGAACTAAAAGATTCATTTGCAAGATCTAAAGATATACCTTCAAGCACTCACCAGCCCAGCAACGGCGCCAGAAAAGAGCTTGATGTCTACTACGCAACCTTCTTCTTGTAGACTCATGTTGGGCCTCCAAGCGTAGAGTTTTGTAGGACAATTGCAAATTTCCCTCAAGTGGATGACCTAAGGTTTATCAATCCGTGGGAGGCGTAGGATGAAGATGGTATCTCTCAAACAACCCTGCAACCAAATAACAAACAGTCTCTTCTGTCCCCAACACACCGAATACAATGGTAAATTGTATAGGTGTACTAGTTCGGCGAAGAGATGGTGATACAAGCGTAATATGGATGGTAGATATAGGTTTTTGTAATCTGAAAATATAAAAACAGCAAGGTAACTAGTAACAAAAGTGAGTAAAAACGGTGTTGCAATGCTTGAAACAAGGCCTAGGGTTCATACTTTCACTAGTGCAAGTTCTCTCAACAATGATAACATAATTAGATCATATGGCAAACTCTCAACGTGCGACAAAAGTCACTCCAAAGTTCCTATCGTGGAGAACATAAGATGAAATTGCTTGTAGGGTACGAAACCACCTCAAAGTTATTCTTTCCGATCAATCCATTGGGTTATTCCTATAAGTGTCACAAACAACCCTAGAGTTTGTGGTAAAATAACACCATATGACACACATCAATCAACCATAATGTCACCTAGATACTCCAATGTCACCACAAGTATCCGTGGGTCAATTATACGATATGCATCAAATAACTTTAGATTCATAATATTCAATCCAACACAAAGAACTTCAAGAGCATCCTGAGATTTCTACCGGAGAAAGGAATAAGAAAACGTGCATCAACCCATATGCATAGATTACCCCAATGTCACCACGGGAATCCGCAAGTTGATAATCAAAACATACATCAAGTGGATCAATAGAGCATCCCATTGTCACCACGGATATCCCATCGTGCTACGTCTTGAGCTTGCGTTGGTTTTCCTTGAAGAGGAAAGGGTGATGCAGCAATAGTAGCGTAAGTATTTCCCTCAGTTTTTGAGAACCAAGGTATCAATCCAGTAGGAGGCTCCTCAAAAGTCCCACGCACCTACACAAACAAACAAAGAACTCGCAACCAACGCAATAAAGGGGTTGTCAATCCCTTCACGGCCACTTACGAAAGTGAGATCTAATAGAGATAGTATGATAAGATAAATATATTTTTGGTATTTTATAATATAGATGCAAAAAGTAAAGATGCAAATAAAAGTAGATTGGAAGCAAATATTATAAGAGATAGACCCGAGGGCCATAGGTTTCACTAGTGGCTTATCTCAAAATAGCATAAGTATTACGGTGGGTGAACAAATTACTGTCGAGCAATTGATAGAAAAGTGAATAATTATGAGATTATCTAGGCATGATCATGTATATAGGCATCACGTCCGCAACAAGTAGACTGACTCCTGCCTGCATCTACTACTATTACTCCACACATCGACCGACTCCTGCCTGCATCTAGAGTATTAAGTTCATAAGAACAGAGTAACGCCTTAAGCAAGATGACATGATGTAGAGGGATAAATTCATGCAATATGATATAAACCCCATCTTTTTATCCTCGATAGCAACAATACAATACATGCCTTGCAACCCTTTCTGTCACTGTGTAAGGACACCGCAAGATTGAACCCAAAGCTAAGCACTTCTCCCATGGCAAGAAAGATCAATTTAGTAGGCCAAACCAAACTGATAATTCGAAGAGACTTACAAAGATAACTCAATCACACATAAAAGAATTCAGAGGAGATTCAAATATTTCTCATAGATAAACTTGATCATAAACCCACAATTCATTGGATCTCGACAAACACACCGCAAAAAGAGTTTACATCGAATAGATCTCCACAAGAGAGGGGGAGAACATTGTATTGAGATCCAAAAAGAGAGAAGAAGCCATCTAGCTAATAACTATGGACCCAAAGGTCTGTGATAAACTACTCACAACTCATTGGAGGGGCTATGGTGTTGATGTAGAAGCCCTCCGTGGTCGATTCCCGCTCCGGCAGAGCGCCGACGAAGGCTCCAAGATGGGATCTCGCGGATACAGAAGGTTACGACGGTGGAAATTGTGTTTCATTGGCTCCCTGGATGTTTTCGGGGTACATAGGCTTATATAGGAGGAAGAAGTACGTCGGTGGCCGCTCGTGGGGCCCACGAGACAGGGGGCGCGCCCTATAGGGGGGGGCGCCCTACCCTCTCGTGGCCGCCTCGGCTGCTTCTTGACTTGCACTCCAAGTCCTCTGGATCACGTTCATTCCAAAAATCACGCTCCCGAAGGTTTCATTCTGTTTGGACTCCGTTTGATATTCCTTTTCTTCGAAATACTGAAATAGGCAAAAAAAACAACAATACGGGCTGGGCCTCCAGTTAGTAGGTTAGTCCCAAAAATGATATAAATGTGTAAAATAAAGCCCATAAACATCCAAAAGGGGTAATATAATAGCATGGAACAATAAAAAATTATAGATACGTTGGAGACGTATCAAACATCCCCAAGCTTAATTCCTGCTCGTCCTCGAGTAGGTAAATGATAAAAACAGAATTTTTGATGTGGAATGCTACCTAGCATAATTCTCAATGTAATTTTCTTTATTGTGGCATGAATGTTCAGATCCAAATGATACAAAATAAAAGTTCATATTAACATGAAAATAGTGATACTTCAAGCATACTAATCAAAATAATCATGTCTTCTCAAAATAACATGGCCAAAGAAAGTTATCCCTACAAAATCATATAGTCTGGCTGTTACTCTATCTTCATCACACAAAGTATTTAATCATTCACAACCCCGATGACAAGCCAAGCAATTGTTTCATACTTTAATAATCTCAAACTCTTTCAACTTTCATGCAATACATGAGCGTGAGCCATGGACATAGCACTATATGTGGAATAGAATGGTGGTTGTGGAGAAGACAAAAAGGAGAAGATAGTCTGACATCAACTAGGCATATCAACGGGCTATGGAGATGCCCATTAATAGATATCAATGTTAGTTAGTAGGGATTGCCATGCAACGGATGCACTAGAGCTATAAATATATGAAAGCTCGACAAAAAGAAACTAAGTGGGCATGCATCCAACTCGCTTGCTCACGAATACCTAGGGCAATTTGAGGAAGCCCATCATTGGAATATACAAGCCAAGTTCTATAATGAAAAATTCCCACTAGTATATGAAAGTGACAACATATGAGACTCTCTATCATGAAGATCATGGTGCTACTTTGAAGCACAAGTGTGTAAAAAGAGATAGTAGCATTGTCCCTTCTCTCTTTTTCTCTCATTTTATTTTTTTCTTTTCTTTTTTTTTCTTTTTGGCCTCTCTCTTTTTTTCTTTTTCCTTTTCTCTTTTTTTCATAAAGTCCAAAGTCTCATCCCGACTTGTGGGGGAATCATAGCCTTCATCATCCTTTCCTCACAAGGACAATGCTCTAATAATGAAGATCATCACACTTTTATGGATTTACAACTCAAGAATTACAACCCAAAGCTAGAACAAGATATGACCCTATATGAATGCCTCTGGCGGTGTACCGGGATATGCAATGAATCAAGAGCGACATGTATGAAAATTATGATGGTGGCCTTGCCACAAATACAATGTCAACTACATGATCATGCAAAGAGGAATATGACAAAAGTAATGCGTGTCATATGAACGGAACGATGGAAAGTTGCATGGCAATATATCTCGGAATGGCTATGGAAATGCCATAATAGGTAGGTATGGTGGCTGTTTTGAGGAAGGTATATGGTGGGTGTATGGTACCGGAGAAAGTTGCGCGGCACAAGAGAGGCTAGCAATGGTGGAAGGGTGAGAGTGCGTATAATCCATGGACTCAACATTAGTCAAAAGAAATCATGTACTTGTTGCAAAAATCTAGAAGTCATCAAAAACAAAGGACTACGCGCATGCTCCTAGGGGGATAGATTGGTAGGAAAAGACCATCGCTCGTCCCCGACCACCACTCATAAGGAAGACAATCAATAAATAAAATTGTGCTCCAACTTCATCACAAAGCGGTTCACCATACGTGCATGCTACGGGAATCACAACCCTCAACACAAGTATTTTTCATAATCACCTCAACTAGCATGACTTTAATATCACTACCTCCATATCTCAAAACAATTATCAAGCATCAAATTGATCATAGCATCCAATTCTTTTTCTATGATAGTTTTTATTATACCCAACTTGGATGCTCATCATTCTAGGACCAACTTTGTAACCATAGAAAATACCATGCTGTTCTAAAAGACTCTCAAAATGATATAAGTGAAGCATGAGAGATTAGCAATTTCTTCAAAATTAAGTCACCACCGTGCTCTAAAAGATATAAGTGAAACACTAGAGCAAAAACTATCAAGCTCAAAAGATATAAGTGAAGCACATAGAGTATTCTAGCAAATTCTAATCAAGTGGTCTTCTCCCAAAAGGTGTGTACAGCAAGGATGATTGTGGTAAACTAAAAAGCAAAGACTAATATAATACACGACGGTCCAAGCAAAACGCATATCATGTGGCGAATAAAAATATAGCTCCAAGTAAAGTTACCAATGAACGAAGACGAAAGAGGGGGTGCCTTCCCGGGGCATCCCCAAGCTTAGGCTTTTGGCTATCCTTGAATATCTTGGGGTGCCATGGGCATCCCCAAGCTTAGGCTGTTGCCACTCCTTATTCCATAGTCCATAAAAGCTTTACCCAAAACTTGAAAACTTCACAACACAAAACTCAACAGGAAATCTTATAAGCTCCGTTAGTGAAAGAAAACAAAACCACCACATAAGGTACTGTGATGAACTCATTATTTATTTATTTTTGTGTTAAACCTACTGTATTCCAACTTCTCTATGGTTTATAAACTATTTTACTAGCCATAGATGCATCAAAATAAGCAAACAACACACGAAAAACAAAATCTGTCAAAAACAGAACAGTCTGTAGCAATATGTAACTAACGCAAACTTCTGGAACTCTTAAAATCCTACCAAAATAGGAAGTCCTGGAAAATTTGTCTATTGATCATAAGAAAAATGAATCAACACAAAAGCACATTTATGTGATTTAACAAAACTAAATTCGTGTGTGCAAAGTTTCTGTTTTTCAGCAGAATCAAATCAACTATCATCATAGGTTATCCTATAGGTTCTACTTGGCACAAACACTAATTAAAAGATAAAAGAACATCTAAACATAAGGTAGATGCAAGATTTATTACTAAACAGGAACAAAAAAAACACAAAGAAAAATTGGGTTGCCTCCCAACTAGCGCTATCGTTTAACGCCCCTAGCTAGGCATAAAAGCGAAGATAGATCTAAGTAGTGCCATAATAATAAGATAGATCTTGAAAGCTCATCCCATATTCTCTACGTTCGGCAGCAAGTTTTCTTTGAGGCAAGCAAAAGTAATCAAAAGGGCTAAATTTAGCGGGACAAAAGTCCCCAAGATCAATCTCAGGAGGAACGGGTTCCTCCTTTGGCCCTTCATAATGCACAACTAATTCATCACTAGAAGCATTCTTTTGGCAAAATCTCGTGAGCCTATACTCAAGAGAGTATCCTAGCTCATTGTTTCGAAGGGAAAAATCATTATTAAGTTCGGTAATTCTATCAACCAAGACATTGGTAGGAACATTTTTTCTAAGGTTTTCATTGAAAGCAACATAGTCCGAAGATTGAAAACGCCTAATTTCCTCTTGATCAAAGAGGACCGCTTCTATGGGAGGACGACCGGCGTCCACCCTATAGTGCGCAAAGATTTCTTTGGCCTCTCTTATTATAAATCTAAACTCATGAGCCAAAAAGATAGTAACAGCATGTTTAACAGAAGAATGCTCAATCTTGGAAAATTCTAGAAAAATTCTTTGTATGCAAGGATGCATATGCATAAATTGTCTTTCAAGCTCAACTACAAGCATAGCAATGGCATCCACAAGATTACTAGTTCTGTGAAGAATAGAACCACCCATGGAAGGTAAAGCACCAACACAAGTAAAGAAATCTTGAATAACACTTTTTCCAATAATGTTACCACTACCGATTCAAAACTTTTTAGTATGCAAGATAGGGGGTTCTTCAGCTGGAGCTTCGGAATTTTCCATGTTATCATTATTGTCCATATTGACGATAATCTCCCCAATTTCAGACATAACGGCAAACAAAAGCAAGGAGGAAGAAAGCAAAAGAGAGAGGAAGAGATTGGGAAAGAGAGGACGAATAAAACGGCAAGAGTGAAGTGGGGGAGAGGAAAACGAGAGGCAAATGGCAAATAATGTAAATTCGAGGGAGATGAGTTTGTGATGGGTACTTGGTATGTCTTGACTTGAGCGAAGACCTCCCCGGCAACAGCGCCAGAAATCCTTCTTGCTACGTCTTGAGCTTGCGTTGGTTTTCCTTGAAGAGTAAAGGGTGATGCATCAATAGTAGCGTAAGTATTTCCCTCAGTTTTTGAGAACCAAGGTATCAATCCAGTAGGAGGCTCCTCAAAAGTCCCACACACCTACACAAACAAACAAAGAACTCGCAACCAACGCAATAAAGGGGTTGTCAATCCCTTCACGGCCACTTGCAAAAGTGAGATCTAATAGAGATAGTATGATAAGATAAATATATTTTTGATATTTTATAATATAGATGCAAAAAGTAAAGATGCAAATAAAAGTAGATTGGAAGCAAATATGATAAGAGATAGACCCGGGGGCCATAGGTTTCACTAGTGGCTTCTCTCAAAATAGCATAAGTATTATGGTGGGTGCACAAATTACTGTCGAGCAATTGACAGAAAAGCGAATAATTATGAGATTATCTAGGCATGATCATGTATATAGGCATCACGTACGCAACAAGTAGACCGACTCCTGCGTGCATCTACTACTATTACTCCACACATTGACCGACTCCTGCCTGCATCTAGAGTATTAAGTTCATAAGAACAGAGTAACGCCTTAAGCAAGATGGCATGATGTAGAGGGATAAATTCATGCAATATGATATAAACCCCATCTTTTTATCCTCGATAGCAACAATACAATACGTGCCTTGCAACCCTTTCTTTCACTGGGTAAGGACACCGCAAGATTGAACCCAAAGCTAAGCACTTCTCCCATGGCAAGAAAGATCAATCTAGTAGGCCAAACCAAACTGATAATTCGAAGAGACTTGCAAAGATAACTCAATCACACATAAAAGAATTCAGAGGAGATTCAAATATTTCTCATAGATAGACTTGATCATAAACCCACAATTCATTGGATCTCGACAAACACACCACAAAAAGAGTTTACATCGAACAGATCTCCACAAGAGAGGGGGAGAACATTGTATTGAGATCCAAAAAGAGAGAAGAAGCCATCTAGCTAAGAACTATGGACCCGAAGGTCTGTGGTAAACTACTCACAACTCATCGGAGGGGCTATGGTGTTGATGTAGAAGCCCTCTGTGGTCGATTCCCCCTCCGATGGAGTGCCGGCGAAGGCTCTAAGATGGGATCTCGCAGATACAGAAGGTTATGGTGGTGGAAATTGTGTTTCGTTGGCTCCCTGGATGTTTTTGGGGTACGTAGGCTTATATAGGAGGAAGAAGTACGTCGGTGGCCGCCCGTGGGGCCCACGAGAAAGGGGGGCGCGCCTTATAGGAGGGGGACCTACCCTCTCGTGGCCGCCTCGGCTGCTTCTTGACTTGCACTCCAAGTCCTCTGGATCACGTTCGTTCCAAAAATCACGCTCCCGAAGGTTTCATTCCGTTTGGAATATGTTTGATATTCCTTTTCTTCGAAATACTAAAATAGGCAAAAAACAGCAATACGGGCTGGGCCTCCGGTTAGTAGGTTAGTCCCAAAAATGATATAAATGTGTAAAATAAAGCCCATAAACATCCAAAAGGGGTAATATAATAGCATGGAACAATCAAAAATTATAGATACACTGGAGACGTATCACATCGCAAGACATACATCAAGTGCTTTCACATCCAAAGATTCAATCTGACATGACAAAACCTCAAAGGAAAAGACTCAATTCATCACAAGGTAGAGAGGGGGAGAAACACCATATAACTATAGTAGCAAAGCTCGCGGTACATCAAGATCATGACAAGTCAAGAACACACGACACATAGCTACTGGTACATACCCTCAGTCCTGAGGGTGAACTATTCCCTCATCGTCATGGAGAGCATCGGGATGATGAAGATGGCTACCGGTGATGGTTTCCCCCTCCGGCAGGGTGCCGGAACGGTCTCCTGATTAGTTTTTTGTGGCTATAGAGGCTTGCAATGGCGAAACTCCCAATCTAGGTTTCTTTCTGGGGGTTTCTAGATTTATAGGATTTTTTTGTGTCAGTTTCACGTCAGGGGGTCCACGAGTCAGCAACAAGGCAAGGGGTGCGCCCTAGGGGGTGGGCGTGCCCTCCACCCTTGTGGTTGACTCGGGACTCTTCTGGCCCAACTCTTGTGCTTCGGGGGCTTCTTCTGGTCCATAAAAAATCATCGTAAATTTTCAGCTTGTTTGGACTCCGTTTGATATTCCTTTTCTGCAAAACTCAAAAACAAGGAAAAAACAGAAACTGGCACAGGGCTCTAGGTTAATAGGTTAGTCCCAAAAATATATAAAATAGCATATAAAGGCATATAAAACATCTAAGATGGATAATATAATAGCATGGAACAATAAAAATTATAGATACGTTGGAGACGTATCACCATACATAGTTTGATTGCATCTACTTAAAACAATCTACTCTTAGTAGTGTTTCTAGGAGGTGCAAGCTATAAAATTCTTTTATAGCTCATCATACATTCGCTAAATTTGTAACTCAAATATTTTTTTCTGCAATCCAGTTGTAGAAACCGATGGGAATATGCCCTAGAGGATATAATAAAATGGTTATTATTATATTTCCTTAATCATGATAAAGGTTTATTATTCATGCTAGAATTGTATTGACCTAAAACTTAAATACATGTGTGGATACATAAACAAATACCGTGCCCCTAGTGAGCCTCTACTAGACTAGCTCATTGATCAAATATGGTTAAGGTTTCCTAACCATAGAGATGAGTTGTCATTCTCCTAATGATGTGATGGACAAGACCCGTCCGTTAGCTTAGCATATTGATCGTTCAGTTTATTGCTATTGCTTTCTTCATGTCAAATACATATTACTTAGACTATGAGATTATGCAACTCCCGGATACCATAGGAATACCTTATGTGCTATCAAACATCACAACATAACTGGTTGATCATAAAGATGCTCTACAGGTATCTCCGAAGGTGTTTGTTGAGTTGGCATAGATCAAGATTAGGATTTGTCACTCTGAGTATCGGAGAGGCATCTCTGGGCCCTCTTGGTAATACACATCATAAGAAGCCTTGCAAGCAAAGTGAGCAATGAGTTAGTTGCAGGATGATGTATTGCGGAACGAGTAAAGAGACTTGCCGGTAACGAGATTGAACTAGGTATGAAGATACCGACGATCGAATCTCGGGCAAGTAACATACGGATTGACAAAGGAATTACGTATGTTGTCATAAGGTTCGACTGATAAATATCTTCATAGAATATGGGCATCTAGGTTCCGCTATTGGTTATTGACCGGAGAGGTGTCTTGGTCATGTCTACATAGTTCTCGAACCTGTAGGGTCGGCACGCTTAACTTTCATTGATAATATAGTGTTATATGAGTTGTATGATTTGGTGACCGAATGTTGTTCGGAGTCCCTGATGAGATCACGGACATGACGAGGAGTGTCGAAATGGTCTATAGGTAAAGATTGATATACAGGACGATAGTATTCAGACACCGGAAGTGTTTTGGAGTGCACCGGGTAGTCATCGGGTCATCGGAAGGGGTTCCAGACAACCCCGATAAGTGTATGGGCCTAATGGGCCAAAGAGGGGGACAGACCAGCCGCTGGTGCACCCCTTCTTTGGACAACAGGCCCTAGGGGAAGGAAAGGGGAGGGGTGGCCCCTCCTTCCTTTCCCTCCTCAAGTGAGAAAGGAAAGGGGGGGGCGCCACCCTCCCCTGCCTTTCCCCGCACCTATACAAGGCAGGGGGGCGCGGCTCGGAACAGACCCCAAGTAGGATTCCTCCTACTTGGGCGCCCCCTTTGGCTGCTCCTACCTCCCTACCACCTATATATATGTGGGAGGGGGCGTCTAGCACACACCAAACAATTGCCTAGCCGTGTGCGACACCTCCCTCCACCGTTTACACCACCGGTCATATTTTCGCAGTGCTTAGGCGAAGCCCTGCGAAGATCACTTCACCATCACCGTCACCACACCGTCGTGATGCGGAACTCATATACTGCCTCGCCGTCTTGCTAGATCAAGAAGGCGGAGGACGTCACCGAGCTGAACGTGTGCAGAACATGGAGGTGCCGTACGTTCGGTACTTGATCGGTTGGAGCGCAAAGAAGTTCGACTACATCAACCGCATTGTTCAAATGCTTCCACTTATGGTCTATGAGGGTACGTAGACGCACTCTCCCCTCTCGATGCTATGCATCTCCATGGATAGATCATTGCATGTGCATAGATTTTTTTTGTTTTCCATGCAACGTTTCCCAACAGTGGCATCATGAGCCAGGTCTATGCATAGATGATATGCACGAGTAGAACACAAAGAGTTGTGGGCGGTGATAGTCATACTGCTTACCACCAACATCTTATTTTGATTCGGCGGTATTGTGGGATGAAGCGGCCCGAACCAACCTTACATGTCGACGCACATGAGATCGGTTCCACCGACTGACATGCAACTAGTTTTGCATAAAGGTGACTGGCGGGTGTCTGTTTCTCCTACTTTAGTTGAATCGAATTTGACTACAACCGGTCCTTGAAGAAGGTTAAAACAACAAACTTAATGAAACAGCGTTGTGGTTTTTTGTAGGTAAGAATGATTCTTGCTAAAATCCCATAGTAGCCATGTAAACCTTGTAACAACAAAGTAGAGGGCGTCTAACTTGTTTTTGCAGGGCATGTTCTGATGTCATACAGTCAAGATATGATGTGATATATGTTGATGTATGAGATGATGATGTTTTGTAATATCGACAACCGGCAGGAGCCCTAGGGTTGTCTCCTTATTGTATGAAGTGCAAGCGCAATGTAATTGCTTTACTTTATCACTATACGTTAACGATAGTTGTAAGCAATAGTTGGCGTGATAACCTCGATGCAACGATGCTATGATGGAGATCAAGGTGTCAAGCCGGCGACGATAGAGATCATGACGATGCTTTGGAGATGGAGAACAAAAGCACAAGATGATGGCCATATCATGTCACATATTTTGATTGCATGTGGTGTTTATCTTTTATGCATCTTATTTCGCCCAGAACGGCGGTAGCATTATAAGATGATCCATTCACTTAATTTCAAGATAAAATTGTTCTCCCTGAGTATGCACCGTTGCTACAGTCCATCAGTTTGAGACAACACGTGATGATTAGGTGTGAGAGACTCTACTTTCACATACAACGGGTGTAAGAAAGTTTTGCACATGCATAATACTTGGGTTAAACTTGACGAGCCTAGCATGTAAAGACATGGTCTCAGAACAATGGAGACCGAAAGGTCAAACGTGAGTCATATATTAGATATGATCCACATAGAGATGTTCATGACTACCCCATCTCACGTGACGATCAGACGTGGGTTAGTTGATTTGGATCACGTAGCACTTAGATGACTTGAGGGATGTCTATTTAAGTGGGAGTTCTTTAGTAATTTGATTAATTGAACTTAATTTATCATGAACTTAGTCTTGATAGTTTTGCATATCTATGTTGTAGATCAATAGCTCGCGATATAGCTCCTATATATTTTTGATATGTTCGAAGAGAGAACTAAGTTGAAAGATGATAGTAGCAATGATGCTGAATGGTCCGTGATCTGAGGGTTATCCTCATTGCTGCACAGAAGAATTATGTCCTTGATGCACCTGTAGCGACCAGACCTCAAACAGTCTGATCTCTGTGCATCAGTGTCATCCCTGGATCGGTAATGCTGACAAGCACAGTACTTAATGGATTTATAGCAGAGTAGCAATCACACACTTATTACATCGAATGTCTCAAAAGAGAACGTATTACAATAAATAGGGCTTAAGGCCATCTAAATCGATAACAGCGGAAGGCTTGGAAGATAAAGTGAGTCCATCAACTCCAACGGCATCACTGAGTGAAAGATCACGACCTAAGGCACCTTACTCGTCGTCTGAAAAGTCCGCAACATGAACATTGCAGCCCAAAACGGGTCAGCACATGGAATATGCTGACAATGTAACACAAGTGAGTAATGAACAGAATAATTCTATCACTACATGCATATATGGCTGGTGGAAAGCTCTATGGTTACAGTTTTGCATAAAGCCAAATTTTCCCTACTACAAAGGAATAAATTTTATTTAACTATCGTGGTGGTTGTTAAACATTGAGAAGGTTCCTCCAACTCAATCCCAAATAAGCATCATCATTAAACCCAATCAAATTTAATTAAGAGTGATGAGATCAACATGATAATCCAAGAACCAGATACTCAAGACGTCCATAACCGGGGACACGGCTAACCATGATTAGTTTGTACACTCTACAGAGGTTTGCGCACTTCTCCCCACAAGACTCGAATACATCCATGGTCGGAGAATCGAGACACAGCCTTTCTGAAACAATAACTCTTTACTCTGGGTGGACAGTTACACCTACTTTCCCCTACATCTGCTAGCCCACCACTGAAAGAGGTCTTGCAACTTACTCAACTATGCTAGAGCCCATAATAGCTTGTGGCTGCACACGGAAGTTTCTAGCATGAATAATCTTATGATCCCTTTGAGCCTGGGTGGAAGTCCATAGGATAATCACACGGTAACCCCGGGATTTCCAAAAAAACAGGCAAACACTGGGTTCCCCAGGTGCCTCAATCCACCCAGATGTGTATTAAAGTAACCACCTTAAGTTAACCATTTAGTAACAAAACTCACATCTGTCATGGATACACTCACCCAATCCATGTCTACAAGCATAGCATAGCAATATAAGCAACGTAGAAGTAACTCCCAAAGGTTTGATAATAAACAGGACAATAGGTACTACCTCATCTACTTCCCAAAACCCACATATTAATCAGATCCTAACCATGCAATTGTTTGAGGATTGATCTAATGCAATAAAATTGGGTAGTAAAGAGGTATGATCAAAGTGTTACTTGCCTTGCTGATGATCCGTGAAACCTAGAGACTCGTAGTAGCACGCTTCGCACTCTGGGTACTCTATCTCAAACAAACAAGCATACAATAAGCACTCAACTAGAAACACGAGTAAAACTCAAATAAGAGATCTAACCAGAAAGTTCAACTTAAGAACTCCGGTTTGCAAAAAGAATCAAAACAAACGAAGCAGCGAAACTCAAACTGCGAAAGAAACAAGCTCCGCTTACTAATCTGGACTTAAGTCAAATTTTACAGTACCAAAAACTTGTTTAAGTTGGTTACACAGAAAGAGGACTATGAGACGAAACTCTAGGCGCTTGAATCGACTAATTCCGATAAACGAACGAAAAGATAAACTAAAACGAAAATCAGGGCATAAATCGCGATCGAAAATAATCACAGAAAATCCCTTGAAAAAGAAAACTGACGAACAGACTAACGAACGAACATTCGCTGTCTGCGGCTAATGGGTGAAAACCTTTTGTTAAAATGAATGAACGAACGGGTGTTCGCTAAATAGCTAAACCGGAAAAAAAATAAACCGATCTAATAAGAAAAACAACCGCAGGTTTAAAAAAACCGGGCGATTTTCTAGAGAAAACCGACGGCGGCGGCAACGGCTACTGCGGTTACCTCAGCGGGACGGCAGCGGTGGGCGGCGGCTCAGCGTCGGGCGGTGGCTCCGATGGGCGGCGGGGTTGGCGGTGGTGGGCTGGGTGGGGGTCCCGGGCTGGCCTTATAAGAGGCCGGCCGGACGAGTCCGGGTCGGGTACGGCCCGGCTAAGTCGGTTCTCTTTAAAAAAAAGTAATTCCACACAGAAAAACAAATAAAGGAAATACTAAACAGACTCCAAAAATCCTGCAATAAATTTTCCCCGTCCTCTAAAAATATAGCGGACAAAGTGAACATTTATTTGGGCCTCTATTGCAATTTTGATAAACGCATATTTTCCTAATTCAAATAAAATAGCGGTAAAACTCCAAATAAAATTCTTATTTTATTTTAATATTAAATCTCCAATATTTCTTTATTTTGGGAAAGTCATTTTATCCCCTCTCTTTTATTTTTATAAAATAAATATTCGAAGAGAAAATAATTAAAATCAAACGATCCTCTTTTCAAAATTTGAGAATACTCAAATATGAAAATAATGAAATCCCCAACTCTCCCTGTGGGTCCTTGAGTTGCGTAGAATTTCTAGGATCAAGCCAAAATGCAATAAAATATGATATGCAATTATGATCTAATGTATAGCATTCCAAATTGAAATTTTGGGATGTTACAAACCTACCCCCCTTAAGATGAATCTCGCCCTCGAGATTCGGGTTGGCTATAAAATAGGTGAGGGTGATCCTTCTGTAGGTCTTCCTCTCTTTACCAGGTGGCTTCATCCTCGATATGGTGGCTCCACTGAACTTTGCAGAACTTGATAACCTTGTTGCGCATAAATCGGATGGCAAACTCGATAATCTTGACTGGTTTCTCCTCGTAGGTCAAATCGCTATCCAACTGAATCGTTTCCAGTGGCACTATATCTCTCAGAGGAATATCGGCCATCTGTGTGTGGCACTTCTTCAACTTGGAAACGAGGAACACATTGTGAACTCCTGACAATCCTTCTGGCAACTCCAACTTGTAAGCAACTTCTCCCATGCGTTCCAAAACTTTGTATGGTCCCACAAAACATTGTGCTAACTTTCCCTTAACTCCAAAATGCTTAACTCGTCGAAGTGGGGACACACGAAGATAAACTGTGTCTCCGACTTTGTAAACTGTCTCCTTGCGTTTAGAATCCGCATAGCTCCTCTGCCTGGATTGGATACCTTGAGTCTATCGCGAATCAGCTTAACCTTCTCTTCAGACTCATTAATCAAATCTGGTCCAAACAATTGACGGTCTCCAACCTCATCCCATAGCAATGGTGTCCTGCACCTCCTTCCGTACAAAGCTTCAAAAGGGGCCATCTTCAAACTGGCTTGATAGCTGTTGTTGTAAGAGAACTCTGCATATGGCAAATTGTTGTCCCAACTAGATCCATAATCTAGCGTACAAGCCCTCAACATGTCCTCCAGAATCTGATTGACTCTCTCGGTCTATCCATCTGTCTGTGGATGAAAGGCTATACTAAACTCTAGCCTGGTACCCAAAGTTTCATGCAACTGTTTCCAGAACTTTGAGGTAAACTGGGTTCCTCTATCTGATACAATGGTCCTCGGAACTCCATGCAGACATACGATCCTGGTTATGTATATCTTTGCCAACTTAGCACTGGTGTAAGTGGTCTTCACTGGGATGAAATGAGCTACCTTTGTCAAACGATCGACTACAATCCATATCGAGTCATAGCCTGAATGAGTCCTGGGCAATCCCTTGATAAAATCCATGTCTAGCTTATCCCACTTCCATTCGGGTATCGGCAATGGCTGTAGCAATCCGGCTGGCTTCTGATGCTCTGCCTTCACTCTCTGACATACATCACAAACTGCTACATACTCCGTAATATACTTCTTCATTCCGGTCCACCAGAAACTATCCTTCAAATCCATATACATCTTGGTATTTCCTGGGTGAATCGAATACGGCGAATCATGGGCCTCTTGCAGAATCAACTTCCTGATCTCCGGATCATTAGGCACATAAATGCGGTCCTTAAACCACAAGGTATCGTGCTCATCCTCACAAAATCCTTTAGACTTTCCTTTGCTCATCCTTTCTTTTATCTCGACAATCTCCTTGTCCGTCTTCTGAGCTTCTCTGATCTTATCCATCAGAGTAGACTGAATCTCCAATGCGGCTACATAGCCTCTTGGAACTGTCTCCAAACATAGCTCATGAAGATCCTCTGCTAACTCCTGGGGTAACTCTCCGGTCATGAGTGTATTGACATGACTCTTGCGACTCAACACATCAGCTACTATGTTAGCCTTTCCTGGATGATAATGCAACCTCATACCATAATCCTTGATGAGCTCCAACCATCTCCTTTTCCTGAGATTCAACTCCTCCTGCGTGAAGATATACTTCAAACTCTTGTGATCCGTGTACACCTCACAATGGTTTCTGATGAGAAAGTGTCTCCATGTCTTCAACGCATGCACTACGGCTGCTAACTCCAAATCGTGTGTAGCATAATTCAACTCATGGGGTTTAAGCTGTCGTGAGGCATAAGAAACAACTCTTCCCTCCTGCATAAGCACTGCTCCAAGTCCTCGACGAGAAGCATTGCAATACACTTTATAATCCTTGCGTTGATCTGGAAGAATCAATACTGGAGCTGTAACCAAACATTTCTTCAACTCTTGAAAACTGGCCTCACATTCCTCAATCCATTCAAACTTGGTGTCCTTCTTCAACAATTCTGTCATAGGCTTTGCAATCTTCGAGAAATTCTCAATGAATCTTTGGTAGTATCTTGTGAGTCCAAGAAAACTCTGGATCTCTCCAACTGATGTGTGCGCTTCCCAATTTGTCACAGTGACAACCTTGGTGGGGTGTACTGCTATTCCTTCTCCGGATATAACATGTCCGAGGAATCCAACATCCTTCAACCAAAACTCACACTTGCTGAACTTGGCATATAACTCATGTTCTCTGAGCTTCCCAAGTACCAAACGCAAATGCTCCTTATGCTCCTCTTCGTTCTTCCAGTAGACTAATATGTCATCAATGAACACCATGACGAACTTATCCAAAAACTCCATAAACACCTTGTTCATCATGTTCATAAAACAGGGCTTGAATCGCCTAATTCCGATAAACAAGTGAAAATATAAACTAAAACCAAAACCAGGGCAGAAATCACGATCGAAAATAATCACGGAAAATCCTTGGAAAAAGAAAAACTGACGAACAGACTAACGAACGAACGTTCGCTGTCTGCGGCTAACGGGTGAAAACCGTTCGTTAAAACGAACGAATGAACGAGTGTTCGCTAAATAGCTAAACCGGAAAAAAAATAAACCGATCTAATAAAAAAACAACCGTGGGTTTTAAAAAACCGGGCTAAAAAACCGGGCGGTTTTCTAGAGAAAACCGACGACGGCGGCAACGGCTCCGGCGGGTACCTCGGCGGGACGACGGTGGCTCCGGCGTCGGGCGGTGGCTCCGGTGGGCGGCGGTGGGCTGGGGCGGGGGGTCCCGGGCAGGTCTTATAAGAGGCCGGCCGGACGAGTCCGGGTCAGGTACGACCCGGCTAAGTTGGTTCTCTTTTTTTTTTAAATAATTCCACACAGAAAAACAAATAAAAGAAATACTAAACGGACTCCAAAAATCCTGAAATGAATTTTCCCCATCCTCTAAAAATATAGCGGACAAAGTGAACATTTATTTGGGCCTCTAATGCAATTTTGAAAAACGCATATTTTTCTAATTCAGATAAAATAGCGATAAAACTCTGAATAAAATTCTTATTTGATTTTAATATTAAATATCCAATATTTCTTTATTTTGGGAAAGTCATTTTATCCCCTCTCTTTTATTTTTATAAAAGAAATATTCGAAGAAAAAATAATTAAAATCAAACGATCCTCTTTTCAAAATTTGAGAAAACTCAAATATGAAACTAACAAAATCCCCAACTCTCTCCGTGTGTCCTTGAGTTGCGAAGAATTTCTAGGATCAAGCCAAAATGCAATAAAATATGATATGCAATTATGATCTAATGTATAACATTCGAAATTGAAAATTTGGGATGTTACAACACCACTAGGTGACAAACCTGTTGCAGGAGCAGATGCAAACGTTATGAACATTTTGCAAGCTCGATATGATGACTACTTGATAGTTTAGTGCGCCATGCTTTACGGCTTAGAACCGGGACTTCAAAAACATTTTGAACGCCACAGAGCATATGAGATGTTCCAAGAGCTGAAAATTGGTATTTCAGATTCATGCCCGTGTCAAAAGTTATGAGACCTCTGACAAGTACTTTGCCTACAAGATCGAGGAGAATAGCTCAGCCAGTGAGCATGTACTCAGAATGTTTGGGTACTACAATCGCTGAATCAAGTGGGGGTTAATCTTCCAGATAAGATAGTGATTAACAGAGTTCTCTAGTCACTATCACCAAGCTACTAGAACTTCGTGATGAACTATAATATGCAAGGGATGACAAAAATGATTCCCAAGCTCTTCTCAATGCTGAAGTCGGCGAAAGTAGAAATCAAGAAAGAGCATCAAGTGTTGATGGTTAACAAACCCACTAGTTTCAAGAAAAGGGGCGAGGGAAGGAAAGGGAACTTAAAGAAGAATGGCAAGCAAGTTGCCACTCCCATGAAGAAGCCCAAAGCTGGACCCAAGCCTGAAACTGAGTGCTTCTACTTCAAAGCAAATGGTCACTGGAAGTGGAACTGCCCCAAATACTTGGCGAATGAGAAGGATGGCAAAGTGAAAAAGCTATATTTGATATAAATGTTATTGATGTGTATTTTACTAGTGTTCGTAGTAACCCCTAGGTATTTGATACCGTTCACTTGCTAAGATTAGTAACTCGAAACAGGAGTGGTAGAGACTAGTTAAAAGCAAGGTGACGATGTGTGTTGAAAATGATTCCAAGGTTGATATGATCACTATCGCACACTCCCTCTACCTTCGGGATTAGTTTTGAACCTAAATAAATGTTATTTGGTGTTTGCATTGAGCATGCATATGATTAGATCATGTTTATTGCAATACATTTATTCATTTAGGTTAGAGAGTAATTGTTGTTCTGTTTACATGAATAAAACCTTCTATGGTCATACACCCAATGTGAATGGTTTATTGAATCTCGATCATAGTGATACACATATTCATAATATTGATGCCAAAAGATGCAAAGTTGATAATGATAGTGCAACATACTTGTGGCACTGCCGTTTAGGTCATACTGATGTAAAGTGCATGAAGAAACTCCATGCAGATGGACTTTTGGAATCACTTGATTATGAATCATTTGATACTTGAGAACCATGCCTCATGGGCATGATGACCAAAACTCCGTTCTACGGAACAATGGAGCGAGCTAATGACTTATTGGAAATAATACATACCGGTGTATGCGGTCCGATGAGTGTTGAAGCACGCGGCGGGTATAGTTATTTTCTGACCTTCACAAATGATTTGAGTAGGTATGGGTATATCTACTTGATGAAATACAAGTCTGAAACATTTGAAAAGTTCAAAGAATTTCAGAGTGAAGTGGAGAATCATCGTAACAAGAAAAGAAAGTTTCTATGATCTGATCGCGGAGGTCAATATTTGAGTTACGAGTTTGGCCTTCATTTAAAACAATTTGGAATTGTTTCACAACTCACGCCACCTGGAACACCACAGCATAATGGTGTATCCGAACATTGTAACAGTACTTTATTGGATATGGTGCATTCTATGACGTCTCTTACTGATTTACCACTATCGTATTGGGGTTATGCATTAGAGACAACCGCATTCATGTTAAATAGGGAACCATCTAAATCCATTGAGACGACACTATATGAACTATGGTTTGGCAAGAAACCTAAGCTGTCGTTTCTAAACGTTCGGGGTTGCGACACTTATGTCAACAGGCTTTAGCCTGATAAGCTCGAACCCAAATCGGTGAAGTGTGTCTTCATAGGATACCCTAAGGAAACAATTGGGTACACCTTCTACCATAGATCCGAAGGCAAGATCTTTGTTGCCAAGAATGGAACATTTCTACAGAAGGAGTTTCTCTTGAAAGAAGTGAGTGGGAGGAAAGTAGAACTTGATGAGGTAATTGTACCTTCTCTCAAATGGGAAAGTAGCACATCAGATAAATGCGTTCTCGTGATGCCTACAGCAACTAGAGATGAAGCGAATGATGATCATGAAACTTCAGATCAAGGTACTACTGGACCTTGTAGGTCGAACAGAGCACGTTCCGCACCAGAGTGGTAGGGTAATCCTGTCCTGGAAGTCATGTTACTAGACCATGGTGAACCTATGAACTATGAAGAAGCTATGACGAGCCTATATTTTGATAGATGGCTTGAGGCCATGAAATCTGAGATATGATACATGTATGAGAACAAAGTGTGGACTTTGGTGGACTTGCCCGATGATCGGCAAGCCGTTGAGAATAAATGGATCTTCAAGAAGAAGACAGGCGTTGATGGTAATGTAACCATCTACAAAGCTCGACTTGTCGTGAAAGGTTTTTGACAAGTTCAAGGGGTTGACTACCATGAGACCTTCTCACCCATAGCGATGCTTAAGTTAGTTCGAATCATGTTTGCAATTGCTTTATTTTATGTAATCTGGCAAATGGAGATCAAAACTTCATTCCTTAATGGATTTCTTGAAGAAGAGTTTTATATGATGAAACCAGAAGGTTTTGTCGATCCTAAAGGTGCTAACAAAGTATGTAAGCTCCAGCGATCCATCTACGGACTAGTGCAAGCATCTCAGAGTTGGAATATACGCTTTGATGAGGTGATCAAAGCATATGGTTTTATACATACTTACGGTGAAGCTTGTATTTACAAGAAAGTGAGTGGGAGCTCTATAGCATTTATGATATTATATGTGGATGACATATTGTTGATTGGATACTACTGGAGGATGCTGCTAATGTGACACTACAATCAGAGACCCTTCGACGAAACTGTGTGTGATGCAATAATCGCAAACAGTGATGTAAAAACCCGTCAAAGAAGGTGCAAAATGTTTGTGATGACGGATGCATCAAACACGATTCAGATTTTAGTTGCGTGTGATGGAGGGCATACGGTTCAGTTCAATGAACTATTTGCGATGAGGACGAAGAACAGAAACGGGCAACCAGATGAAGGTGTGTGCAAAATATGGCATACGGTTCACTCGGATGAACTATTTGTGATTAGGTGGAACAAAAGAAATGGTCAGCCATATCAAGGTGTGTGCGATATAGGGCAAATAGTTCGCTCGAATGAACTGTTTGCGTTGAGCCAAGATAACAGAAACGGTTCAATATAACAAGATGCGTGTGATACGCGGCAAACAGGTCTGTAATCAGAAATGTGTGTGAAGACCGATAATAACACAGAAGATTGCTGCTAATAAGACATATGTGTTGTGCGTTGGTATTGCATACAGAACAACACACACACACACACACACACCAAGTTAAACATCCAATTACATAGGTGGCTACTACACACATGACATTTGCACACACCAAAGTAAAGTATTACATGCATAATTACATAGGTGGCTACTACACACATGACATTACCACACACCAAAGTCAAATATATATTACATGCATAATTAACTAGGATAAATGATCATCTGATCATGATCTACTTCTTGTGACGCTTGTCGCTACTGCTCTGCTTGTGGCTCAATCCGGCCTCGTCGATTTGGGTAACGAGGCACTTCCTCATGTCAACGATCCGCCTATGCATATCGTAGCATGTGTACACACTCTTGGCCGCGAACCTGAGGTGAGGTTCATCCAGTTGTCGCATCCAGGCCCCGTGCCAGGATACGGGACGTGTTCTATTGTCATCCTGCTTCATATTTTCGTAGTATGGGTCGATGATTCCCAAGGCGAGTTCAACTAGGGAGTCCTTCTTCGTGCTGCCCCAGACCCTGTAGTGCTCATGTATTTCAACAAGGTTCTTGCAGGCCAAGCCCGTAACCCTGAGCGCTTTTACATCGTCGGTGGTTTCCACCATAGCGAACTTGTAGTCGGTGCTGTTGATAAACCTAGCAAAACGATCGGAAGGCTCTGTGGCCATGCAGTAGTGGTAGATGAGGACATGCTGGCGCATGCACAACTGGGCGACGACAACCTTCTGATCTATGTTGGGACGACCGCCAGTGTACTAGAGGTCGATGCCGACCACCTTGTACTTGTCTCGAGCAAGCAACTGCTCAACACTGTTGATGTAGTCGTCCACCACGGCCGGGTCGATGGTGTACACCATCGAGAGATCCGTCTCCCTCATGTGGGTCTCCACTTTATGCTCGCCGAACTCCATTGGAGCGACGCTAGACATCCCCTCTCTATGTGTCATCGTGGGTGTGCTAGTTGTTTTGTCGGGCATGATCGAAAGGTTGAAGAGACTAAGGTTATTATAATGGCCACGGGAATTAAAGGGGAAGCCGGATGACCTTGAATATCGGCACGCCTGGGTGGCAGTTCTAATTTGTAGTGCGTAACTCCATCGTGCCGCACATAACTGCATCGCGTGGCGACGCGCGCGGTGCAACCACATGCATATGGCCCCCCCGACCTGATGGTGCGCAGGCCCAACCGCTGGCAGAGCGCGCGCGGAGGGACGCGAGCAGAGCGCTCCGCGGTTGCCTCAATGGCGAGCAATCATATACTCCCTCCGTCCCAAAATAAATGTCTTAACCTTAGTACACCTTTCTAAAGTTAGTACAAAGTGGAGACACTTATTTTGGGACGGAGGGAGTATATGCATATAGCAGTTGAACATGCAAGGAAAAGCTGTCCACAAGCCGAGCGCGTGGAGGTACGTGAGCAGAGCGCGCCGCGGCGCCTAACGGCGAGCACAACACGCTGCGGCACCTAATGGCGAGGAGAGCACGTCGAGGGACGCGAACAGAGGCTGGCACAGTGATACGTGGCAAAAAAGACGAACTGTGCAAGCGATGGCCGAGACATCAAGCACAAATTGGATTAGAATTGCATGTGCGATATGTGACATATAGTTGATCCATCTGAGCTGTTTGTGATGGAATAAGCCGTGTGTGTTGTGGGTAAATGCTTGCTAGTAGACAACCATTTGCGATTGATGAATTCACCACCAACGGGTTCCCTAGTGTGGTTCGTGTGCGATGTGATATGCTCTGTCTACACAACATCCATTGGCCATTGGGCAATGGGCGGTCATCCGGGTACGCCATAAGGATGCAAAGAGGCATCCTATATCAGCAAGGACTAGCTGTTCCACGAATAGCTCAACTAAGAGAACTCTCAAGTTAACTGTGCTCAGGCTGGAGCAACCATCAGATGGGTGGCTGGATGGGAAGTTGTCTTGATGTTAAATTAACTGATGGGATGGGTCATAGAGGTCAAATTAAATGACCTCTATGATCCATCCCATGAGTTAATTAACCTCGAGGTCCTTGTTTTTTATTTTTTTATTTTTTAACACATGTTAAAGAAGGTCTACGGCATTACTTTTTGACAATATGCGATACGTGGCATACAGTTGATCCATCCGAGTTGTTTGTGATGGAATAAGTTGTGTGTGTTGTGGGCAAACGCTTGCTGGTATACAACCGTTTGCGATTGATAAATTCATCACCGACTGGTTCCCTAGTGTAGTCTGTGTGCAATGTGATATGCTCTGCCTGCACAACATATATGCTCTGTGTACAGAAGAAGAACATATATGCTCTATGTACAGAAGAAGAACATTGGTTTAAGAGCAGTTTCAAATTTACTAAATCGCGGAATTCTGTTTTTCAATTTTTTTTTAAATTTTCGGTACCATTTTCGCTCCAGTTTTCTAACGGTTTGTCGAAATGAGGCGTATGACACGCCGTTGGAAAGCTACGGACGAGGCGCAACTTTCATATGTTAAAATGTTTTTGAGATTCTTTACTGTTTTTAGTTAATTGTTAAAATCATGCGTTTGACGACGAGAGGCAGCGGCCGTTTTTCGCGAAATTTTTACAAACCACTGGTCGAAATGATTCAAATTATATGCTGTTTGAAAGATATCGACGAGACGCAACTTTTTCATATAGAACACACTCTCTAATTCCTTACGGTTTAAGAGCAGTTTCAATTTTACCAAAATGCGGAAACTCTATTTTTCGCGACACCCAAATCGACTCGTGTACTGCTTCCGACAGAAGAACGCACCGCTTCAAACAGGAAGCCGCACCCCATCAGATGGGCAAGCGAATTGCTTGATTTCTTTTATTTACACGTAAATTTTCTCATGCGAGGAAGTGGACGAGACTTCACATCGGGGCGTAAGTGAACCCCAAATGCATGGAGAAGTAAACCGCATTACTTTATTTGTCATTTAAGTAACATTTTTTCTTTGCATTTACAAAATAAACAACATTAGACATCCGACCACACTGCATCAAATGGTCACTTACAATATGAACAACATCAGACACCCGACCGCACTGCTTCAGTTAGAAAACCGCACTGCATCAAATGGTCACTTGCAAGATGAACAACATCAGACACCCGACCGCACTGCTTCAGTTAGAAAAACACCCGACCGCACTGCTTCAGTTAGAAAACCGCACTGCATCAAATGGTCACTTACAAGATGAATATCAGACACCCGACCACACTGTTTCAGTTAAAAAACCGCACTGCATCAAACGGTCAAGTGAACGACACTACTTTTTTTGACTATTTACTGTGAAGCAACAGCTCCACAGTCTTTTATTTCAATAAATAAGAGAGGCCCACCTAATTACAAACTAGAAAAGGGTTGTGGGGGTAGAGAAAAGCTTACCTACTTACCTATGTTACAATATACAACAATCTAAGGGAGATTATTAACCCAAGATAAGAAAGCAAGTTTAACACTCTCCCTCGCTCTATGATACAACAAGTTGATATCATGTACAAATTTACACCTCCACACGCCAAACAAAGCCCTCTATGATCTGAAGATCTTCCCATTCCTGGTACTGCAAATGCACCAGGCTGCAGTGAGCATAACCTCAAAGAAGAAAGGGTGCACAAAATTCTTCTTGGCATGCAATAAGCAGGAGGTCACATCCTGCCCCCCCAACCAGTCAATCTGTAGATAAGAACATACCCGTTGACTGAAATTGCAGTTGAAGAAAAGATGAAACCTATCTTCATGCAAACGGGTAGGACACAGAACACAAAAAATTTCATCTTGGTTAGTCCTCCAACCTCTCCTGAGAAGGAGGTCTCGAGTGTTCAGGCGATCAAAGAAGAGCAACCAACCAAAAACCTTGATTTTCATCGTGCATGAACATCTCCAAAGCCAAACACAAGGAGTAATTGTTGGAAGGTGTGTGAACATGATGGTGTAGAAGCTCTTAGCAGAATAACCAGATTTGGAAGGCCAAGACCACACATCAGGAGCAGCAGTACCTCTTTGCAACATTGTTACCCAATGAAGGAGGTGCTCAAGTTCTGAAGCTGCTATGTTGGAGATTGGTAAATGAAACATTGAAGACACATCCTCAGAATCCAAGAAATCCATGGCAGAGATCTTGTCATCCTTGACAAAGGAGAATAAGTGAGGCAAACGGTCCCAAAGTGGTCTGTTTGAATTGTGCAATATCCAACTATCAGACCAGAACAAAATAGAATCACCCTGATTCACAGTGGCTATAGAGATTGCTCTGTAAGAATCATCCAACTTGAACACATCCCTCCACCAGAATGAGCCACACAACACCGTGGCCTGGGGTGCAATACCATCATAATAAGTACTCCAGATAAGAGAGACCCAAGGGATGTCTTCCTTGTTGTAAAATTTATGAAGATGCTTAATGAGCAAACCTTGATTCTGCAAGTGCAAGTTGATTATTCCAAGGCCACCTTTATCCTTGGGACTGCAAACCAAATCCCATGCCGTAAGTGACTACTTGGGAGTGTCTGAATTGCCACGCCAAAGGCATTGTCTTTCAATTCTCTCCAGTTGTTTAATGATGCCAATTGGGATGTCCAAAGTGCAGAGAAAATAAATGGGCATAGAGGACAACACAGAGGTAAGCAACTGGAGCCAGGAGCCCTGGTTTAGCATGGCAGAGCTAACAGAAAGCCTTCGTTCCAACCTATCAACCAGTGGCATGAGATCAACAATCCTAGGCTTGGTAGTTCCCATCGGAAGGCCTAAGTAAGTAAAAGGAAACGTCCCCAAAGAACATCCAAACACAGCCACAAGTCTAATGGCCTCCTCATTATCAACATTTTGTAGATTTCTAAAAATTCACCTTGAGACTAGTTGAGGCATAGAAAACATCCAACATTTCCTTGAGTGCAATGAGTTGGGAGTCCACTGTAGGTACAATTAAAATAGTATCATCCGCATATTGGATGATGGGAAAATGTGGATCATGGGAGGGTATTGGCAGGTGAGGACTCCATCAGCCAGCATTCTTTTGACCATGGATTGCATAAGATCAGCTGCGATTACAAAAAGCAAAGGAGATAGCGGGTCCCCTTGCCTAACACCGCACTTGCACTAGAATTGCTTGCGTGGCACCCCATTCAACAAAACTGAAGAAGACCCAGAAGATAAGATTTCCTTGACCCAAGCTAACCATTTAACATCAAAGCCCTTCTGCTGCAAGATTCACAAGATGGTCTCATGCTCGATCGTATCAAAAGTCTTAGCAAAATCCAGCTTCAAAATCAGTATAGGTCTCCCAGATTGCTTGCACTGATGAATGTACTCAAAAGCCCACGCCAGACAAACTTGAATGGACCTTGAATTCAGAAACCAATACTGGTTTGTGTGGATACATTTTAGAATCACCAACTGTAGCTTATTAGCAAGTAACTTAGTTAAGAACTTGAGGCATGTGTTGGTCAAGGAGATAGGCCTGAAATCCCTTGGACCCTGAGGAGCAATCATTCTAGGTATAAGAGTTATTAAAGAACCATTGATGCCCTCAAGGAAGAGCTTACCAGCAGCAAATTGCTCAATCAAATTCAAAAAATCCCTCTGGATAATGGGCCAACATTTCTTAACAAAAAGTCCATTGAAACCATCAGGCCCAGGGGCCCTGTCCGAAGGCATTTCCTTCAGTACCTTATCAATTTCAGCTTGTGAAAAAGGCCTCGACAGATCATGCAGGCCATCAATGGGCTGGATGAGATCAGCCAAGCAAAAGCCCATTCGAATCCCCCTGGACTGGCCCATCCTTGATTTGAAAGAATGCCAAAGAACTCCAGCCATTTGATCTTGATCATGAACAGTAATGCCATCATCAGACACCAGACTAGCAATGCTGTCTTTCCTCAGCCTCTCAGACGCCATTGCATGGAAAAAACTTAGAGTTTTCTTCACCAACTTTGATGTAACAAATAGTGCAGTGCTTCTTCCAATAAATATACTGCAACCGAAGCAAATCCTCGTGGTGGAGCTTAACTATCTTTCTGAAATTGAACTCTGGGATTGTGAGAGTCCTGCATTCCTCCAAAGTATCCAAACAAAGAATCACTTTAGAGCAATTAAGAATAACTTTCTTGATGGAGGCAAGATTAATATGCCATCGCTTAAGATCACTCCTAAGTCGCTTGAACTTCTTAGAAATAACAGCAGCTGCCGAACCCGAGCAAGCTAAAGGAGCATTCCATGAAGCCATGACACAGTCCATAAATACAGGTAAGTCCACCCAGTAATTTTCAAACCGGAAAAATTTAGCTCTAGGGATGGTGGTGTCAATCGATACCAAACACGGGATATGATCAGAACCCGTGCGAGCAAGGGGGTGCACAACTGTGTTAGGGTACAAAGAGATCCAAGAACTAGTTGTAAAAAACCAGTCCAACTGCTCAAGGAGAGGTTGTTGCTGCATATTAGACCAGGTATAGGCCCTTCCCTTCAACGGCAACTCTAATAAACCGAGATGCCCAATAATCTCATTGAACAGAAAGATATCATTGACATTACCACCAGGTAGATTCTTGTTGTCCAAAGATCTGATGAAATTGAAATCACCCAGTAACAACCAGTTAGCATCAACTGGTATTTGAAGATGATATAACCAATGAACAAAATCATCACGCAAAGGGCCATCACAAGGGCCATACACCGAAACCAGATTCCAATCTTCAGAATTATGGACTGAAGTAAAGGACACCACGACAACAAAACGCTGGATTTCAATGAGACAACCAGTGAAAAAAGCTGAATTCCAAACAACTAGAATGCCTCCAGAAGCCCCATGCAAGGGAGCAAATGCAAAATTATCAAATCTTCGCGGGCAAAATTGTCGGATGGACTTGAGATCAAAAGATTCACATTTCGTTTCTGGTAAACAAACTATTGAACAGTTACTTTCCTCAATCTTAGCACGAACGTCTCGCTGACGTTTCTCGGAGTTCAAACCACGCACATTCCAGCATAGAACTTTCCAATTACGGAAACGTGGATTATCCATAAAGAAACTCAAGAAGGTAACCAAACATCTCCACTTCATAACAGAGAAGATAATTGCCAATAGGTTCATACAAGCATATATGTAATAGGAGTTTAGTCTTCAACCCAGTGATGGCAACGCAAAGAATATAAACATCCCACAGCTTAAGGCCACAATTAATAGAGGAAAGTTCAGACTGCAGACACAAAATAACAAGCTGATAGACACAAAAATCTAAACAAAAAAGGAATGACAGCGCATTCCCGCCCAACTAACATCTTGATGCTTCACTTATCATCACGATCTTTGTGCTGGTCCTTCTTCTCAGGACTTGCCATAAGCTTGTCCTCGGTGAGCTTCTTTGGTGAGATCCCGGGAGATTCTCCAATACGCTGCATGAGACCGATTGGGGTTGGTGGTGGAACTGCCGTGCTGTGCTCCTCCGCAGCAGACGCGCTGTCCTCCTGAGAGATAGAACCATACCTAGGCTTCTTAGCTCGAGGACGCCGAAGAGGAGAGGGCTTGTTGGGAATTGCAGAAATACATTTGAAGCCCGATTTCTTGGCGCAACTGCGGGTTATTCTCCTGGTGGAAAAATCCTCTGGAGAACGAACAAGCTTGGTGCCCTGACGACGACCACATTTGTACTTGCCTAACATGGATGGAGTCTTGGAAGTAAACTCAAAATCCTCATGTTGTACTGGCTCTGCAGAAAAAACCTCAGGTAAATCCCTCTGTGTTGCAGCTCTTTCAAAATCATCCTGCTCAACTAGCTCCGCAGGAAAACCCTCAGGTAAATCCGTCTGTGATGCAGCTTCCCCAACCATTGCAGTAGAAACCTGGCCAATCAAAGACTGAAAGGAGTGCTCCAGCTCCTGGGGCCACATCCTCATGGGCAAAACCGCTGGTGGAAGCACAGAGAGACAAACAGGCCTGTGTATATTCTGAACTTCAAATTCCGGCAGAAGGTTCTTAAAAGAACGCTCCCACACCATGGCAGGTGGAAGAACGGGACCAAACACCACCCTGACAATACCCAGATGGATTGGATCAAGATTAACCACAGATGGATGAACAGTTGGAGGAATGTAGGGGACAATTGCACGCTCCAAATTTTCCTGGACCACAACCTGCTGGACAACTTCAACGTCTGCTGACTGATCGTCAGAAGAACTGTTGGACCCCAAGGAGGGATTCAACACCATGGAGTTCTGATCTTGGGCTCCGTGAACTTCAGGCTCATGCAGCTGAGCGTTCTGAGCAGCAACAACCTCATCCCAAGGGCCCCATCCATCAGCATTCTGTGCGGGCTCTTGCTGCTGATCTGGTTGATCAACACCCCAGCCATGAGGTTGCTCCGGTTGATGTTGGCCATTTGCAGGATTGGCATCCCAGCCCAAAGCAGGAAACAATGGCATTCCACAGAAAGGTTGTGGAGGAACATGCCCTGGCATAGGATGAGGGTTTCCATCTAGGGGCATCGGGTCTTCATCAGCACCCAACATGTCTTCCGCAAAATTATCAGTGAGAATATAGACCGCACCAGTCTAGGAAACAATAGTACCTCCCCAATTAGCATACTCACGAAAAACCACAGAACGAGGCACCATAATGTTATCTAGGAAATAAGCATAGACTAAAGATCGCACTAGACGCCGATCCAGCTCATCCCAGTAATGAAACTGACCAAAAGTACTGACGACATCAGACATGTATTGGGTATTCCTGTAATCCAACGGTACACCAATGAACATTAACCAACCCGCTCTGTGTCCATGAATAGCCCTAAAACCCTCTCCCTGATTGTGTGGTATGGAACACACAAAGAACTCATGCCCATCTTCATATAAACCCATGGGGAAAGGAGTATGTCGAGTAAACCAAGACCGCATCACCGGACTAGCCACTTCAAATAAACCAACACCCTGGAACCAGGTCTGAGCAGAGCGAATAATCACCTGAAGATCCTCTTGCAAGAAGTTGAGCACTTGCTCCCGTCTGATGTCCACAAGATGTGCCGGCGGCAGCGGCTCGACGATGGCCACCATGAACTGCTCATGGGCTCTTGGAGGGGCCTGCATCGGGGTGTAGTAGGTTCTTGGCAATCGCTCTGCCCCTCCATCGATGATGTCGTGGCCAACAGGAAGAAATCACCGGGGGTCAAGCTCATAGACCGCCATTGATGGAGTATCAGCTGTAGCAGGCGATGGTGGAGGCGATTGTGGTTTTTCGGCAGATTGGTTCTGTGGGGAAGGGGTGGAGGTGGGCGGTGAAGGCAGCAAGCCCCAAGCGTCGGGGAGGGGTTCTGTCAAGGCGCAAGGCTCGAAACCTAGCGACGGGACTTTGGGTACCCAAATAGTTGAACCAGCATTAATACCTGGGCAGTCTTTCTTAACGTGACCGGACCGAAAACATAATCTGCAACGTACACGATTCGTGCACGTATCGGACAAGTGACCCATACCCAAACAGTTCTGACAATCCCAATATTTAGCTGCCATATCCTCAATCATCTCATTGAAACTCTGTAAATCATCCACAATTTCCTTAGGTGACGGAACACAAACCGGAGATATGGTGCCAGGCGAATCATCATCAGATAGCAAAATTGGGCTGTCCGAAGAGGATCCATGGGCCAAATCCAATCCCAGTGCTGGAGTGCGAGGGCTACCTAGGGATGGTCCATGGGCCTGGTCCAAAACACACGATGGAGTGCTAGGGCGATCCGAAAGGATAGAAATCATTGGAATGGGCCCAGAAGATTTTGAAATCCCAGAAAATCTAGGATTGCCGCTAGGCGGACCAACCGATTTCAGGGATGGAGGAAAAGATCCAAACTGGATTGTCACCGGCGGCGATGATGGGCTCGCCGACAGCGATGATGGGTTCACCGGAGGTGATGGTGAGAGGGGAGGATAATCCGTCGGTGTGGAGATCGGGTTGTCAGGAGAAACAACATCATAACTAGCCTCCCGGATAGTCAAAACTTCAACAGCCTTTGGATGATATTTATAACCCATACAAACATCATAATTCATGAAAGTAGCAAATCTTAAGCTCTTGGCAGGTCCCGACCTAGGATTAGTGCGTAAGGAGGACTTGACAGGTGGATTTCTCATGGCTAATAAACCTAGATTGGCACGACATTTAGATGGACTAACCACCGTTCACTCCTCATTGCATTCAATCTGCCAAAGACGAAATTCCTTCGTCCAATCCGAACCACCATGACCCCAGAGATGGGAAAAACACTTAAACTGAGGCCAAACGAAGCTACGTTGATGTAGGACAAAAAACCCAACTTCTTTGCCGGAGACATGAAAAGAGAAAACCTGATCACGTAGGTAGGAAACCTTGAGCTGAGAACAATATCCAATAATTGCCGATTCCAAGGCCAAAGCAACATTCTCCAAAGCTAATCTGAAAGAATGCCTGGCAAATGAGAGAACCATGATGAAGTGGCCCGAATCTTCTGAAGGATGAACAGAGCGGCGAAAAGAGCGCCAGATCTCCTAAGCCAAGCCCATCCCTGGGTTAAAATCAAACCCTAGAGAGATGGATGCGTGGACAACCATTGAGATGACCACCAGGGGCTGCGGGAGAGGACGCCGGAGATGATGAGCGGATCAGAAGGCAAAAAACCACGGCTAGACGTGGAGATCGCTGGTGGGGTGGCGGCGGCTAAGGGTTACGGTGGGTGGGAGGTGGGTTTCCACATTGGCGAGTTGTACACGTGCGAAGAAGCGAACCGCGTGATCGAGGGAAATGAGCCGCAACACAATTCAAAATGAACTTCTTTGGTAAACAATTTTCAAAGAGTCCATATAAATTTTATACATAAAATTATCAAACACGGAAAACACCATTTTTCCCTGCATGTCCACATGGTTGAAACTGCATGTTCTTGCCTGAACATCACCATGTTTCGCTGCAATCAAATGGGTCCCTATAATCTTTATACAAAAAATCCACACCACACTGCAAGCATCGGAGTAAGTGGTGAGGATGAAGGGGGAGGACGAGTATAATTTCACCACACTATACTGCAAGCAAAAAATCAGTGGACCACGCCGGAACCTCATCTGCGTTGGAACTGCACGGAAGATGCTCATCCAAAATTTGCAACAAAAAAGAACCTCTCTCAAACATGATGCTGGCGTTGTGGACTGCTTTTGTGAGCTGTCAAACTGCATCAGCAGCACCACACTAATCGCCCAGGAGCACAATACACTTTTTTGTTTCTCTTTCTTGATGTTTTTCCTCTCCTGCAAAAAGTTGGCAAACTGAAACGAAGAACATGAATAGTAAATTGCTGTGGGTTTGATTTTCCCTATCAAAAATAAAAAAGGTGAACTATAGCAACAACAAAATGAAGTGAGGTTTGGGCCTTTTCTGAGATAACATACTGCACTGCAGGCATCCCATGCTGGACGATGAAGAATTTTTTGCTGGTCGGAGTCTTTTGCTGGTGAAGAGCAGCTCGTGGTGGTCGAACCAGGCAAACCACACTGCAGATGGGTAAACGAACTACATGCCCGCTCCCTCCAAGCTGCAAGCCGCACACACCACACCACACCACCAATCAAACTGCATCGGGAGCCTCGACCGCGTTCAGGGCAGCTCACATGAGGGGAGGGGATGCAGGAGAGCTCGTCGGAGGGGAGGGGAGGGGAGGCAGGGGAACTTGTCGGAAGGGATCCAGTAGAGGAAGACCATCGGCGACCCGAGCTCCCTGCATCATGTGATGGCGAGGCCATCTAGCAGTGATCAGGCTGGAGCAGATCTCAGCGGCGACGGCGCGCGGGAAGGCGGCGGCGCGAGGGTAGGAGGCAGGGCGGCGTGAGGGTAAGAGGCGGCAGCGCTAGGGAGTGGCCGGTGCGGCGGCAGGGGTGGCCGGAAGGAGAAGGTGGAAGCAGCAGAAGGGGAGTCGCGGCGGGGATCTGGGGGTGGCTGTGGTTTTCTTTGGAAGGGGAGGATTTGGAGGGGATCCGACCATGGTGGAGAGTGGGAGGGACGCGGCGGCGCGGTTGGTAGTTGGACGGGGTGGCGCAGCGGCCATGGATCTAGGACGGGAGGTGGTTGTGCGGTGGGGAAGGAGG
>NC_041383.1:413459010-413465280 GCF_002162155.2 Triticum dicoccoides
TAACAGGAGATGATTGCAAAACAAAAAATTATAGAGGTATTAACAAAAAATTATGGGTAATTATGGGTAACAGGACATGATCCCCTCCAAATTTCCTTTAGAAATCATTCTACATTTGTCATTGTAATTATGGGTAAAAGTAACAAAAAATTGAGCTCCGTTGTGGTTAAAGAAGAATCACCTCAATGTATAGCTTCTCCATGCAAGGAAAACATCTAAGGAATCTAACAACTTCATCTAGATCGGGGCCGACAGATTGTAGTGCCAAGATCTTCACTTTGCGCAGAGGCCGGGTCAAGCTTGTGGGAATCATTTTCTGGATGACAGCCGAACATATAGATCAGCAACAACTAGATAAAATGCGATGTCCGATAATATATAAGAAGGAGAAGAAGAAGACTGTTGTACCTGAACGCATAATGATCTAGTAACAAGTTCGTTGAATTCAGCACACGAATAGCCTAACACTATCAATTTCGGTGCGGGAATGATCCTGATTCTTGCTGGACCTAATTTATCATGTACATACAATCTTTCTAGGAAAGGCGCATTCTCAATGAGAATATCGTGAAACACCTCAACTGACAGCCTTGGGCGGCGCCAACAATGCACACAAAGCGCACGGACATTCGTCCAGGTGATGTGGAGGCTACTGAACCCATCCATCACATGAAGACGAAGGTACTCGAGAGCTGTACAACTAACGATCAGGCGCTCCAAATCCTCCTTCAAGATGCGGACGACAATGAGCTTGAGGTGCTTAATTTTAGGGAGGTGAAGAGCGCGCGTAGCATCGATCCGGGGGAAATGCGCCGCCTGAATGTAGTGCGGCGTAGCATGGGCGCGAGGCGGAATACGGACGGCAACAGCGAGGAAGGATGTCTAGGATGAAGGTTGAGCTCCTCGAGCCAATCCAGGGTTGGGGATAGGAACCAGTAGTGCAACCTAGGTTTGGTCTTGTTGTGGGGATTGAGCCTGCCAACAGCAAGGCATCTGACCGGCCTAGGGACGTGGGACAATGCATCCAGGCGTTGCCGCTCTCCGCTGCAGAACTCGTGGTTGACGATGAGGTCAAGGGGGGTGCAGCGCCAGAGAGGGTGCTACCGCCGCGAGAGGACAATGGTACGCATGACATATTTGACGGGGAGGTGGGATATGATGGTTACCAACATCTCGTCGGGGAGGCTGCTGATGAAGTCCATGTTCGCCAGAGGCTCTTGCGGTTCTGGCTCGACCCGCCCCCGCTTGTTGGCTGGCTCGTCCTCCATCTCGCAGCAGGCGGCGATCCTCGGCGGCGGTGCTTGTAGATGAGAACGGAGGACTATTCTATGTACCTTCCCGAGGCGGCCGAAACAAAAGTCCAAAACCAGCAATAAATTGCAGCAGTGGCGGCGTGCACGGCGGACTGCTCACAGTCGTCCCGTCTAATCAAACAACTGCCCGCGGTAGTAAATGGTTAGTTGAATGCCCATGGTTTTACTAATACGCCCGTTTGCGATAATAACGTGTGGCTGTTTGTTATAAATGACTAGGAAAATCAATGTATAAAAAGGCAAAATGAACCCTGAATAATTTCATATGTTTAGCACAGTTGCATGTTGCCTCCGTAAAATATATCAAGGAGGGAAGATATAGCGTATGTCGTTTCGCGACCAGATCATGTGACCAAGTTTGCTCTCGGAACCATGAGGCTTCTTGATAGAAGATCTGGTTTGTATGAAAGAAAATATGGGTCAAAGCCGAGTTGAAAAGGGCAGCAATATCTAACCCCAGCTTACAGAAGGTACAAAAGCACGATGATTAATTGTTCATCAGGTTTATAAAAAATCTAGATTGAACAAGACAATAACAACTAACTCAACCAAAGTTTTGAGCAGTCACAGTGAAATGGATCGGTCTGATCCATAAAATCAAGATCCTAGACCAGAAAATCTACTGGTACATGGTAACAAGTTGTTGTAAATAGAAGACGAGCACGTTCAGAAGCCCATTTGTCAACCTGAAACTTCTTTTTATGCTGTTCAACATGTCCATCCGTGAGAAAGTGTCTGTCAAAAAGCTTAATCCTCATGGACAGTAGTACTCTCGCATTCAACAGGAAGAATGTGACAAAGCTAGTGTTTACATGGTTGGATGCATATCCTTGCAGCGTTATTGTCCTCAAACGAATGTCATGAGAGCTGAGAAAATCCCGTTGCTTCTTATGCCACCGATTGGTTATACCTTTTTGTCCATGTCCTTTAGCCTAAATAGACATGAAGATTGAAAACGGATAATGTCTAAAAAAATAGTACAACTGAACGGTTAGTTCTAGTAAAGTATATCAATGTGCTTGATATCATCACCTGTATAAACAAATTCTACATACATGGAAAGCATCGCAACAAGCCGATAACCATGTTCAGATCAAAACACCACGTACTGATATGTAAGGTCTTGATAGAATCCATCACCATTGATACGATACCCATGGACAAACTCTTCATTGAGCATAGAACATAATATTAGTACCAAAAGCGTACTCCAAGATTATATAAAGATTATGCATGAAAAATGCATCTTATGATTACAAAGTGTTGATGATATAAAACTTACACACACAAATGAAAATGCAGCTTATGATTACAGAAGTGTTGATGATAATATACAGTACCTGAATAAGTGTGGAGCCAACCACCATCTTGTAACCTTCAAATGGACCAGGAATTACACCCAAGGTCTCTAGTTTAGGCATAGAGACCAAAGTTATTTGCGAAGGTGCATAACGATAATCAACGAGTAGCCTTTGGAGTGAAGGGGCGTCTTTGATGATGAGCTCCTCTCCTTTAAAACAAATTCCAATGCTTACAAGGTGAGGCGACTTTTTTTGGAGATAACGGATATGGACTTATTTTCCAAAAACAAGAAGGAAGCGCTCCAGGGCAGGGCATCATGAGTGGATGATGTTGTGCAGTGAGGCCTTCAATAGATCGACCACCACAAGCGCGAGTTTTTTTAGCAGTGGGATTCGAAGCATTTGTACTATATTATCTGGTAGATGACACCGGGCCTGGGTGGTGGTGTGGACAGAGGAGGAAAACCATGAGATGGACACTGGTGGTGAGGGCACAACTACAACGCTTGGTGGACAACTATTTGCATAGTAATGGTAGAACTCAAGATGTTGGAGTTTCTTGAATTGTGTCAGCCAGGCGTCACCATGAAGGGTATGTGCAGCAGGTAGCATGCCGGGATGCATATGCGTTGAACGGAGCCCTGGTGGGAGCAGATGATGGCTCCATGGCGTTCAAAATCATGAACGATAGATAGCCAGCGATAGTCGAGATTAAGAGGTGTGGCACGCCACCGAGATGCGAGGACCTATGTGCGGCAGCCATCCTTGGTGGGGAGAAGGAAGATGATCTCCCCAAGGACGGTGTTCGGGAGATCACTGATGCGGTCTGCCCGAAATTCTACGGGTTCCTCAGATCCAGGGGGCGACGCCGCTTCTTCCTGCGCTGCCGGGTGCAGGATCAACAGCCGGCGCGCAGCTAGCCGGAGCCTCATCTGTGCACATAGCAATCTGGAAGGAAAAAAGGAACAAACATACATGCAAGTCATTCAAAATCAATTCTCAAGATCTAGAAGAAAAAAAGGAACAAACATATATGTAGGACATTCAAAATTAATTCTCAAGATCTGGCTACAAATTATTAGCACGCACGCTAACCTTAGTCGTTACTAGCAAAAAAATCATTTGTATAGTACAAATAATTAATCACTAACCATAGATACCACTCAAACAATCAATACACTACACGGATCTAACGAATCTTACTCTGATTTCATGGACTGGGTGAACATAACCAAGGGTTTCTGTTCCCAACAAGGGGGGGGCTATCCAGTTTTCCGTCGGAGTCGGAGTCATTGCTAGAGTAGCTGTGGACCTCCGGCTCCGGCTGGGGAGGCACGACAACGATGAAGTCTAGGTCACGCTGCTGCCCACGCGAGACCTCATCAGCGGCGACAGCAACCGCTGCGCCCAGGTTCATGTGTTGCGCGGGTGCTTCACCAGCCCCGGCGTCGCCACTCCCATCGATAGTGTGCTTCGGCAAAATCCTAATACACTCCATGCGGCCGTGACAACTGTGGACGGGGTGTGCGGCCGCGGATCGGGCACACCATTAATATGGAGCCGTGGGAGCGTGGTGGGAGGTGGTCAAAGGGCTGGCTCGCCTCCCGGTGAGCCTGCGTAGCGGACTACTAGCATGCCTACCATCATTTCACACAGCTAGTAGAACGCCCCACAGTGAGTGTAGCAAACACGCGCATGCCTCGGCCTCCCATTCTGCTTGCTAGCATGCTCTCGTCAACTCATGCATGCTCGTACGGCACACGGGACGCGTGTGCGGCACGTATTATATCGATTTTTCCTTTTTGATGATTAATTCGGTCGCTGTATTGCTTAATCGAAGCACTGCACTTACATTTTGTTGGTCTAAAGCACATGGTTCGAATAAAGAGTTTGTTTGTGATATTGATTGATAATAATTTATAATTTCCTATATGTAAGAAGATTATATCAGAACTTATCTCATATTTGAAAAAAATATCACAGTCTATTGGTGTCCATATGACACCACGATAATTTCATGAATTTCAACTTAGTTTTGGATTTATTGGATTTTAAAATCAAGATTCTAGATGTTAGAAAATTTCTTGCAAGGGGACTAAACATGCACCCAGGGACATGTACACATATGATTATGCAATCCATTTTCGTGCACTATCACAGCTCTCATGTAGATCAAATTTGATTTTTGCACAATTAAATCCCTGGGAAATCAATCAATGTATAAAACATGAAAAGATGTTATCTATTTTTTTCATTTTTCAACACTAAACTCCTTTGGTCTCATGTTCGCTGCAGAAAAAGTTTGACATGCATCTTTGGGCCACATGCACGCGGTGGTCCTTGGACACTCACTCATGTGGGCCCGTGAGGTTACCGTCCAGCACTATGACATGTGACGAGAGAGGTTAATTTGACCAACAAGGATGGTCATTTTTTGGTTTTTCTTATATGTACGGTAGGAGAATATATATATTATGCATTGAAGAGGGTGGCTGGGGGCAATACTACGCGTCATATAGGACACTCATTCACGTGCGATGCTTCCATCCATGGGCCCACGAAGTTGTCCTCCATCACTTTGACCCAGCAAGGAGGTTTGTTTTTGGGTTGTGTTGAGGTAGGAGTATATAGTACACGTCTAAGAGGGGAGGAGGGAGCCGGGGCAGCACATATATACTACACACACGTCAAGAATCGATATCGCTCCGTGTGGGGACTTTTTGGTTTCTAAGGCAGGTGCTGCAAAAAGTTGTGCATATTTGGTATTAAAAACAACATCAACACATTGGGCCACGTGCAAACGATGGTTGACACTCATCCACCTGCGACTCTTCCCTCCATGGGCTCGCGAGGTCGTCGTCCATCTAATATATGACACAACGAGAAAGGTAATTTGATGAACAAGGAGGATTATTTTCGCGTTGTGTTACAATATGTAGGAGTATATATTACACGTCGAAGAGGGGAGGGGGGAAACATATATATACTTCGCGCGCATGTGTATGCATGAATCCCTCCCACCGGGTCGAAGTGGGGGGGGGGGGAGAGCACGCGACACATCACGAACCAGATCTGTGTGGGGACTGTGCGTTTTTCAACGCACGCATGCGCCACATCAAAATGTTCTGCCTTTGGTATTCAAACATATATGCATGCATCAACATGTCCATACATATGTTTGGGGCACATATATACATGCATAGGTTGTCTTTGGACACTCTACCTCGCTTGGTTATCATCGACGACCTATATATTCGTGGGCCCGCATGGACGTCCATCACTTCGACCTACAACGTGAGAGAGGTTACCAGGGTGGATTCTTCTTCTCTTGGTTCACGTTACCATATAGTCGTATGTCGATCATGGTGAGATTCAAGACCTAAGTTCGAGGGCTCGCATACACACACACACACACACACACACACACACACACACACACACACACACACACATATATATATATATATATATGGTCTATTATGATAACACCCTTAAGACCTTATTCTACACCCCAAAACCTTATTCTTCTAACACCGGACCAGACGCCCAACCCCGAAGAAATAACCCAACCCCACCTTATCCATTCCTAAAACCAGCCCACTCTTCTCTCTCCCCGTGCTCCCCACCTCCCGCCCCGCCTCCTGTCCCGCGCCGCC
>NC_041383.1:413465395-413468290 GCF_002162155.2 Triticum dicoccoides
CGGCCTCCCGACGCATGCCGGCACCTCGCCTCCCGCTGCGCACCACCGCCTCGCCTCCCGCTGCGCGCTTCCTCCCTTCCTCGCCACCGAACTGCCTCCCCGCATCGGCTACCTTCCCCGCCGCCCCACCACATCCCACCAATAACCTAGAATCGCCACGCTGCCAGCCGCCCCGCGCCATTGCGTATCCAGCAGCACCGGATCCGGCCGACGCGCCACCTAGCCGGTCCGTGCTGCCGCAGATTCGGCCGACCGCCCCTCTTCCTCCTCCTGTGGCGCCGACGATGCGACCCCAGGCTCGTCCAGCCACTAGGCCCTCCACCACCGGATCCGCATCCTCCATCGCCGGTGGGTGCACCGAGCTCTCCCCTTCACTCCTTGTTGTTTGCCGAGGGCGGGGGGACAGAGTGGACTGCACCCGATCCATATCGCACGAGTGATTCAAGCATCCCTCTGGCGACTACACTGCATCACCCGGATGACTGCACCGCATGAGGATCATTGGTGAACTGCTATCGTGGGTGTCCTCTGAAAGTAGCTGATACTCGATTCAACATGAGTGTTGCTCCTCCGCCTGCTTGACGAACCCCTCCTTGCATGGTAGCCCATGCTCGCCATTGACGGTATTTCCAGGGAGCTCCTCCTCGACTCTGGGGAGAGGTCACCATCTCGTACCTCCCCCATAGCCGGCTTCTCCACCGGCCCTTCGCCGTGCTGCACCGCTCCACCTTCCTCTCGTTCTAGCAACGCCTCCCGCTGGCACAGTCAGTGCAATGCCAGCTTGTAGTTTGTTTGCAATCGGCGTGCATTTTGATTGTGAGGTCCAGTCCATGTCATTGCAGTGCATCTGGATCCCTCAAGCAGTGCGCAGTGCGCCCTCATGCGGTTCATCCACGGGCATCGAATGAATTTTTTGGCTTCTGCTGTTCTGCAGTTTGGTACCAGGTGTCATGTGTAGCTCGTTTACTTTTCAGGCTCTTGGCTATAGTTCATTGTCTGAGGATGGGGCAAACCTGATTTTATTTTTGTAAATCTAAATCCAGTTTGTGTGTATTGTGACGTCCTATTCTTGTTTGTGAGAGGTTCGGTCAACTGTACAATGTCATTCTTTTTGTTGCAATTTGATGCAGTTCCTTTTGTTTTGCAAATTTCCAGGGACGAGAAATTGTAACCTAATGCACTTTCACACTGTTCACTATGAATAACATTCAAAAACGATGACGAAGTTCACTTGGACCCGTGCAGCAAATTAAGAAACAAAAAAAATTAACACTATAAAAAAACCTTGTTCTAGAAGTTCACTCGTGGTCAAGATGGCTCAATTCGTTTAGCAGAAAAGAATGGTGATTCACTCCTTAGATAGAATGTTTGCAGTGCACTCCTGTGGTCCCCTTTGTAAAAATATTCCCGTTGTAAAAACAATAAAAAATCAACACATAAGAAGTTCATTTTTAGAAGAAGTCCACTAGTTTCTGCCATGCGATTCACTTTCACCGACCGAAAAATGTAGTTCCCTAGTCTGGGCCACGCGGTTCACTAACTTTGACCATGATGTTCACAGAAAAGCGTAAAAAAGTTAGAAAAAAGAGAAAACTTACAGGGTTCACTTGCCCGTCTAATGCATTCTAGTTTTCAGTCTTAAGGAGTGCGTTTTTCAGTCTTAAGGAGTGCGGTTTTCTGTCCGATGCGGTTCACTCGTTGATTTTTGTGTCGCGAAAAACAGTGTCCGCATTTCGGTAAATTCAAAACTGCTCTTAAATTATAAGGAATTAGAGAGCGTATTCTACATGAAAAGTTGCGCCTCATTGGTATCTTTCCAATGGCATATAGTTTGAATCATTCCGATCAACGGTTTGTAAAAATTTCGTGAAAAACGACTGCTACATATCATCATCAGCCACACAATTTTCAAAATTAACTAAAAACATACAGAATCTCAAAAACATTTCAACATATGAAAGTTGCATCTCATCCGTATCTTTGCAAGGGCGTATCATACGCCTTGTTTCGAGAAACGGTTTAAAAATTGGAGCGAAAACAGTATAAAAAATTGCAAAGAAATCGAAAAAACACAATTCCGCAATTTACTAAATTTAAAACTGCTCTTAAATCGTAACGAATTAGTGAAAATAGTACATATGAAAAAGATGAGCCTCGATGATATTTTTCCAATGGTGTATCATTTGCTTCATTCTGATGAGCGGTTTAGAAAAAAAAGAAAAAAAATGCTCACTGCGACTCGTCGTGCGCTGCATTGTTTTCAAAACTGCTCTTAAACCGCGAGGAATCTTGAAGTGTTCAACATGACGAAGTTGTGCATAATCCATAGCTTTTCAACCATATATTACACGTCTTGTTGCGACAAATGGTTAAAAAACTAGAGAGAAAAAGGTATCGAAAAAGCACATCATGTAGTTTTTTGCGACAGGAAGTTTACTCGCCTGAGTAGTGCAACATACTTGGTTCAAACAATGACGTGCACTTGCATTGAGCGTGCAGTGCGGAAGTGTTATTAGAATAGTTATTCTGCTAATATTAGCAGAATAGACCGGCTATATATATTAACAGAATAGACCGGCTATATATAGACCGGCTATATAGCAGAATAGACCGGCTATATTAGGGCTGGGTTATTATGTTACTAGTAACAAAATATTATTTTGTTACCATCGCCTCCTTATAGTGCCCGATCTGTACTATCCGAACCGGTGGCGCCCAATGGAAAAAAAACCCATCCCACCCTCTCTCGCATCCCCCCAAATCCACCTTCTCCGGCTGGATCCCGGCGATGGCCAGCCCCCCACCTTCTCCCCCATCTGGATCCTAGCGATGCCCCACTCCCACCTTCTCCCCGTTTGGATCCCGGTGTTGCCCCGCCCCCACCTTCTTCTCGGC
>NC_041383.1:413468830-413502756 GCF_002162155.2 Triticum dicoccoides
CCGGCGACGCGCCGCCCCCACCTTCTGGCCACGCACCGCCCAATACCTCCTAATCGACGGCTGCCCCTACTCTGCCTGGCCAAGCTCCACCACGCCACCGACCTGCTCACTAGCGAGGCCCTCCTCCCCCACTACCACCATGGCCATTCATGCCCCTCCCCTCCCCCTCTCTCTTCCCAATGAGGACGACCTCCACAGCTAGGCCCACTGCTCGTCGACGGCCAGATCCGAGACATACTCTGATTCTTCACAAACCCACCTCCTCCCTCCTCTTGGCCTCACGATCCCCGTCGCCCTCCTGGTCGCAGCATCCAACCAATTCCGGCGAGGCCTCTGACAGCCGGATGCAGTGACCTTGAACTGCCAAGCATCCTCACTTGAATGGCTATGGCCTCTTCTAACATGTGCACTCTGCTGCTCTCCTCTGCTTTCTCTCTCGCACGGGTGCTACTCTACTCCTCTCAAATCTCACTTCTGCTGTTGCTGCTCCTCTCGAATCTCACTCCTCCAGCTGCTCTACACTTGTAATTGCTGATGCTACTTCATCTCTACCTGACAAAGACCATCATGGTGATGGTGTTTCGATTCCCTTTACCTTTACCAGTACTAATTGGTCATTGGCATCAGGGAAGAACGCTTCATCATGCCAGTACAAGCTTTTTAATGTGTGCTTTTTGTTACAACAAAAGCTAAACGGGTGGCAAGACGAACATAGTTGCTATTAAACGCCAAACTGGTGCCTGGGAATTGAGGCAATTGATGCACTAGTTTGTGCTTTGCTCATTCGATTGTTTCATGTCTGCTGTTGCTGATTGAGAAGTGTGAAAAAATTTCACTGCATTTTCCTTTGTAGGGAGAAGGACACAATCAACCACTGTAAAAGAATTCTGAATTATTGTCTGTTAAGCACTGCACAAGATTTTGCATCTTGGAAATGGCTAGTCATTACCATGCACCTTAGCAAAGAATAGTAGATGATATGACATGTAAAAAGGATGCGTTGAAGTAGTTGGTGCTGCTCTCTTGAAATATGATTGATGGCTACCTCCTCCCGCTGGTGGGGCTCTATCGCTGCAGCACCCCGGCTATTCACAACCGCCACCCTGGGTCATTTAGTAACACAACGCTAAGCCGTTCTACGCTGCAGCTCGGGAGGTGCCCGCTTTTCCCCACCTCCACCCGTACGTTCATCTCCTTCTCTTGGCTATATTCAGTTCAACATCTTGTGATTCTTCAGGTTGCCTTAGTCGGCATTTTCAGTTCATCTTGCAGGTGGTATAGCTCCCCTTTGGTTCATGTTGAAGGTGTGTTTTTGGGCAGTACAAATACATCACTATAGTTAGTACATATGTGTAGCTTGCGGTGTACTAAAAAGACCAACTGCTTAGGATTACTATAATGAACTAATAATAAAATTTGAGTCCTTCAGGATCCTCTAGTTCTGGATGTCCACTGCCATCCCCGTCAACCCCTATTTCTTCACTGTACAGAGGATTCCTGCTCGTTGCTCGACTGTCCTCTATTTGTTCTAGTTTCTGAAGAAATTACAAATCAAGTTTAGTTTGATGATGGCTGTTAAGGATTACATCTGTGTGCTTTGATTGATTTATTTTCCGAATCTTGACTTGCTAAAATGAACCTATTCTGTTTTCAATCAATTGATGGAGTGCAGGAAATTCAAAAACTATCTTATTGTTTACTCCATCAATTCATATAAGTTCAGCTATTTTATTGCTAAATAAGTTCAGCTATTTTATAAAAAATAGGGGGCTATAAGATGTTGAATGTCATTGCCCTTCCAAAAACCTGGCATTGGTGTCGAACTATTCACAGTGAGTTTTAGTCCATAGGTTGCTCGTGATCCTCGCTCCTTCAGCTCCACTTCGTCGGTGCCGTCAGTCCACAGGAGTAGGGGCGGGATGCCCATCAACAAACAAGAACAAAAGGTATGTGCTTGGAAAACTTGAAATTATATACACATTTGGGCAACAGAAAGTTGTAGCTTCTTTCAAAGTTCAAAATGAAAGATATTCAGTTCAACTTGTTCTAGCAAAACATGTGCTTTTACCTGTTTCGTTCGTGCATGTATGTATCAGTTCAATGTTTTGAGATGGCTCTATTAAGATTACTTCCAACTCTGAAGCTTTACATGCATATTTGGGGATGGGATTTTCAGGTAGTACTAGTTTGGAACTTTATCTAACCCACACTAAAATGTTTCAGCAGTTCGACAGGGGCGCAATGTTCAGTTCAACGACGACGGAGCCAGGCAGTCGGCCTTCGCATCATGAACTAGTGCAGTTCGATCTTGTGCGAAATGGAAATTTCCTGATGCTGAGTGTGTCAGTACAACCCTACGCTACAAGGCACGCGTACATCAACTCCGCGTGTTAGTCAACAGTATTGTGCATTTGCTTGCCAGCTTTGCACTCTAGTTACATATCACTTGCTAAATAAAAAAAATCTTATTCACTTTTCCGTGTTTTGTTGAATAATTCTCATGCTTACTTTGTGACAGCTACAAATCATAGTGCTTTTGCTCAACAGTTGTATGAACCTCTGCATGACCATGGAAGTAAAAGAAAGCAAACATCAGTCCAGCTGGTAGACGTGGAGGTGATTTTTATATCTAAAACCATTGTGCTTTTCTCTCCAAATGATTGTTTGTGTTAAGGGAAGCGAGGAGAAGCTACATGAGAGAATTGTGTATGATCGTGGAGTTGTGTATGTGTATGTAATGTCTACAATGCGTGTATGAGCAGGAAGGAAAGTGATGTATGTTGATTGATAAAAGTTAAATGTAAAAATAAGTAGTTCACATGGATAGATTTTTTAGCTTTGGTGCAGCAGTTCAACAGGTGTTATATCATCAACACATAAATGAAACGCGGAAACAGTTCAGTATGTCCATTGAGAAATTTGATACAAGTTCAAAAAAACATAGCATCAGTCCTTACTTGAGAGACAGTAAGTTCGATAAAGAAAATGTTATAGCAGTATAGTTGAAGGAAAAAAGCAAGTTAAAAAGGAAACACGAGAGATTCATGATTAATAAAATAACTAATAAGTTCAACATGACGTCCCAAATAAGTTTGGGAAAAAACACATAAGTTTTAAATATGCTCAAAGTTTAATTACAATAAGAAACCACCTTTAAGTTCACGCATTACAACCAGAAAAGTACACAACACAAAAATTCAAAGGATAAAAAACAAGTTCAATGATTTTTTAGCACTTTGTGATGGTAAAATCAAGTACAACAACGTCAGTTCAAACCTGCACTGAGATCAGTATGACTACTCTGTTTTTTGGACCAGAAAATAGCATGAAAGGTCTCACCGTATTTAAAATTACTCTTAAACGATTGCGAATTTGAGAAAACTTTCAACCTGGCAAAGTTTCGCATTTTCAATATCTCTCCAATGGTATATTATTTGCATGACAGAGATTATTTTTGCAAAAGTTTGAAGTTGACAATTAGTTCAAATGATCATTGTTTTCTTCATTGAACAAAAAAAGTACAAATATTTATTACAAAAATCATGAAAATTGTTCAAGTCGCAAACAAAAGGAAGTACATACCTTCATTGCAAAAAATGTTCAAGTTTGAACGAAACAAAAAGAAAACATCCATTAGTTCAACTAGTCAAACCATGCAAATTCGGAGCAGATTGTGTCGTTAGTTTGGACGAGAAAACAAATCTAAAATTGTATTCCCGAAAAAGGTTCATTTATATAAGTCCATGTCTTGACGGGAGGCCGTTCAAAACATTCGGACATATAAGTCGACTGTTTTATTATGCAAGTTAAAAAAAATGACGTCCCATCTGTGAAAACATGCCTAGTACAAAAACATACAGAGATCACTCAAAGAAACAGAATGCTCAGTGCAAACACAAAACTGCACTCAGTACTAGTTCTCTATTTTGAAAAAATATCATCAATTCTTATTTATTATCATCAGAATTCCGGCGATGCAGAGCATGTCCCTATCCTATCCATCGCATCGGCTCAACCCACGTCGTCCAAAGGAAAGAGTAAAATGCACATGCTCCACGGCAGCGTGATGCATGCGACAAACTGACCAAGCGACGGTGGGCCGTCCCACCGCTCCATCACCGTTGTCTGTCACGCGCCGCCCTCCCACCATCGGCGTTGCCGCTTGCTTGCCTGCCTCCCTCTCTCTCTCGTTGTATATATCCCTATCCGAATGCATGCGTCCGGTGCTCCGCCAGTGGCCCGGCGCTGCCCAATTTATACGCCGCGCACGCGATGACGACGACCCACACGCGCGCACACACACAGACACACACACACACACACACCTCTTTCTTCCCCAATTCCCGTTCCCATGGACATGCAGATACGCAACAGCCCGGTGCGCATCTCGCTCGAGGAGCTCCCTCGCTGATCTGCCCGCCCGCTCGCCCGCCCGCCATGGAGGAAGGCAAGCGTGAGCATATGCACACCCACATAATGCTCTCTCATCCATCCGCTCGATCGCAGGTCATCGCCAGCCGGCAGAAATTTGTCCTGCGGCGGATCGGTCACCTCGCGTGCTAGCTTTCATTGTTCAAGTTCTTAGTTAGTCGCTCTCGAGGGCGGCGGATCGACTTCTCCTGCACTGCGCCGGTCGATTCAACGAGCGTGGGACGGATCCGAGCGGGGGCGCACGCCGGACGGTGGGAGTGGCCGGCGAAACGCGTCTCTTATTTATTCTTTTAATAAAAAACGACCAGTTCAAGGAAATAAAAGCATCAGTACAACTGGTCAAGTTCATCAGTTCAAAAAGGGTAACAGAATATTATTCTGTTACGCGTAATAGAATAGCCCTTATATGTATGTATGTATATTCTAATCCAAGGATTAGAATAGTTATTTGGATCACAGCAGCCCCGACAGGGCCCTCCTGAACTTCTGAACTGCCGGCCGACCCAACCCACAAGATCCCGAGGCCGATCCACCTGATCCTTCCCCGATCCTGATCCGAGCCGCCCCAGCCCCCCTCCTCGCGGCTCCTACGTCGATCCCCGTCCTACCCTCGTGGTTCACCGCCGTTCTTTGCCGGATCTGGCACCTCCCCTTCCGTCTCCAGCTCCTCGCCGACTGGATCCGGTGCCACCCCTCTGTCACCACATCCTCTCGGACAGCCGGGCGGGCGAGCGAGCAACGGTGGACGCCAGCGCGAGGGAGCCCGCGTCGCCTGGAGCTGGTGAAGCCGCCGGATTTCCGTGACGAACGGTCGCCATGGACTTTCGGAAGCCTCCTCCTCGGTCCATCCTCACCGTCCAACAGATTTGTAGACTCATGACGACCATGGCGCAACCTACGGCGAACGACACGACCAAGGAAGCATCTCGGCGGCGGAGGCCGCATCGGTGGCGCCTTTAAATCTACCAATGGTACATGAACTTCCTCACTTTTCTTGCCTTGTCCTTCAATCTTGCCTTGCCTAACTTTCTTTCTTCATGGAGATGAACTTCGCGCCCTCTGCAAGACAAGGATTTCCATGGAATTCCTCTCGTAGCTCCCCGACGAATTGCTCTCAAGGTGGCCTATCTACTGCTGGAAAAAGGTTGGCCGAACTTCTAGCCAGGGTATGGTTGAACTTCCTTCTATCTATTATTTTCCTATAGCCATGTGAGTTTTTGGTAGTGTGAAAAGCCATGTGAAGTTCTGGTACCGTGTGAGCCTTAGTCCAGGCTAAAAACAGTAGAAAATCTGCATGCATTCACATGTGAAAAGCCATGTGAAGTTCAATTAGTAAGTGAGCCTCAGTCCAGGCTAACGTTAGAAAATCTGCCCGCATTCACGTGTGAAAATCCATGTGAAGTTCAATTAGTAAGTGATCCTCAGTCGAGGCTAATAACAGTAGAAAATCTGCCTGCATTTACATGTGAAAAGCCATGTGAAGTTCAACTAGTAAGTGTGCTATAGTTCAGGTTGGTATGTAACTGGTTTTGTGCAAAAATTAGAAGGAAAAAAAACATACATGTGATCATATGAAGGCCAGGTTGGTATGCACTAGCGGTTCAACCATTCAAACTCATGAAGGTTCAGGCTTTTTTTAACTGTAGACAGTATTTCCCCTTTGCAAACAAGAAGTTCAGGGTGTCGAGAGTGCTCAGTTCAGGTACATATAAGTAATCAAATAGTGTAGAATTAACAGAATGTGAGTTTCATTCTGTGATGTGTGCTCAGTTCAGGTACAAAAGTATTGGCAGATGCTCAGCTCAGTGCAGAGTGTGATGCATGTCCTACGAAAAAATATGTACATGACACCACTTTTATATGAGAAGTTCAAGTTGTGAATAATGCTTAGTTTAGTTACAAAGGTATAGGCAAATGTAACTTGTGTGCTAATTAACATTTTTTCTTTTATGTCAGCAAGACGAGAGACACATGAAGAAGCTTAGAAGTTCCCAGCAGCAAGTACACAATCCTAAGCCTGTACGCGTTGCACCACCCCCTCAATGGGTGACACCTCAAACACATGAACAACATTACCAACCTGCTCCACACCAAAATTGGATGGCACCCGAAACGCATGGAGACTACAAAGATGTCGGGTCACAGCCCTATCCGCACAAGTTTGCACCTCCACCTAATTGTGTGACGCCAGAAATCCCACGCGGATTCTTTGTATCCACCAGCAGACTCCCAAGCACGCCGATGGAGGAGGGGTTTAGCTTATGTCCTGCGTGTAACTCTGGAGGTTATCCTGGTGTGCCTCGTCAATGCCAAAGGGAAGCAACTAAACCGGATCCCAGGACAAATCCAACAGGAACACACACATACACACACACACACACACACACAAACACACACGGAGGAGAGTGCTCTGCACACTACCACCCTTTGATGATGATGCTGCTGCTACAACTCAAAATTGTACGGGACATAAGGTAGATGGATTGTTTCACAAAACAAGAGATCAAACAAAAACCAGGATCACAATGCCTCCACAAACACCTCAAGCAGAAAGGACGCAAACAAGAGAGAGGCCATCTTTAGCCCTCCTTCCTCCTCGTGATCCACTCCTGCATCCTACTATGATAGCTCCGCCGTGCCCCATCCCAGAGGGCCAGCAGCAGACTCCGGTGGAGTTGCGATCATACACGCACGTAAGTGAAACAAAAATTTAGGTATTTATATATGCATTATCTGCAAATTTTCTACTCCCTCCAGGATAACAAGTTCATAAATTGTATTTTAACGTGCCGTTTTGATTATTTTTTCTTTTTTTGCAGATGCCGGATCTCCCGGATTATCTAATACCAAGACTAAAGATGTGATTCCAGAATGTAGAGAAAGCAAGGGAATTTTATAACAGATACGCCAGACACGCAAGTTTTGGAATCAGTAAGACGGGAGGGAATGAAAATCACAAGTATTTAGTTTGTGCGTTCTAAGGGAAACACACAACTTCTATTTCAGAGGCTGACAGGAAATGAAACAAAACATCACAGAGAACATGCTGCAATGCAAGAATGAGGGTGAAGGTGTAGGAGGATGACACATGTGTGGTAGTGGACATTGAGTACAATCATAATCACCACCTCATGCAATCGGATGACATGCTGGTATTCTTGCACTCAAACAAGAATTATGACCCCACTATTCTCGAGTACGTAAAGCTCCTGCAATACCATGATGTCAAGCATACAACAATCCATGCTATCTGAAAATGAAGATGGAAGCTACTTACTAAGCATGACCGGATGAGACTGTCGGGGAAACTAATCCACGAACACCTATGGGGCCGGCGGACCGGGCCCCTTTCGGTTCGGCGGGGGGCGGAGGTCGCACGAAGAGCAGATCAAGGCGAAGCACATGAGCAGTTTACCCAGCTTCGGAGCTCTCCGGAGAGATAATACTCCTACTGCTGCTTGTCTGATTGTATTGCGTTCTTGCTCGAGAGAGCTAAGTGTTTTCTTTGGCTTCCGAATGAGCCGAACCCCCCTTTACGTTGCGCATGGGCCTCCTTTTATACGCTAAAGGGGTCACCGACAGGTGGCAACGTAGACAAGGGTAAAAATGTAAAAAGAGAGGTGGTTGGTACAGCTACCTGTACAGTGTATCCTACCTAACCCTGACGGCAGGGGACAAGGGCATTAAATGCCCGTTTGTGTCGCCCAAACAGTGCAGAAATGTACCGTCAGGGACGCCACCGCTCGCCACGATGGCGGTCTTGTCAGCTTCGCATGCCACCGCGCACCGCTGGCTGCACAGCCTCCCGCCACGCGCGCCTGGAAAGGCCCCCAGAACGACACGTTGGTGGATGTGCTGGAGCGTGGGTACAGAGTGGCCGCCTGCCGCGGCAAGCGCCTTGCCGCGGCCGTTGTCTTGTCGGGTCCGGAAGCTTGTCGCTCACCGTGCCTTGCTGGGACGCGCGGCGCGTCGCAGCAAGTTCCTTGAAAATGCCTTGGTTGGCCTTCCCGGCAAGCTCCTCTTGCGGGGGCCTTGTCTCCTGAGCTTGAATACCTTGTTCTTGAATGGCTCCAAAGGAACCACGGAGGACCTTGGTGGTCGCCCGGCAAGCCTTGCCGCGAGGTGCTGCAACTGCCCGTGCACAAGTTCGGGGTACTAGGGTACCCCTATTCTAGTACACCGACAGGAGCCCCTGGGCCTGGGCCATACACGGTGCCGAGCGCTGTTGGGCCAGGCCCAAAACAGGGCACGGGCACACGCGGCCTGGGTTACGCTGAATCTTGCTCCGTATCCACCGCGCCCTCCCCTAATGGCACGCGTTGAATGCGGCGTCGTGGGAGAGATCGTGGGTGGTTTCTTTATTCGGAAGAGCGAAACGTCCGCCCCCTCCCTCTTTATAAGGAGGGGAAACAGGGGCAGTTCGCCCATCTTTCCGTTTGTTGCTCCAACTCCAGAAATCTCCGCCGCTCCCCCCTTCTTCTCGAAGCAGAAAGAGAGCAGCGCTCCGCCCCCCATTGCCACCAGCATCACCAACGCCGCCGATCTCCCCCACCACCTCCGTCATGGCTCCAAAAGCCGACAAGGGGAAGGGCGTGAAGTCGGCCGAGGCGCAGCGGCTCGCGGCGCTGCGGAAGGAGCGGGCCCTATTCTCCCCTCAGCTCGGTGCGCAGGAGCTGAGGGAGTACTACTACCTCTTCTGGTCGACGGAGACGCGTGCACATCCGCGTACGAGGGTACTCCCGGCTGCAGCATCGGAACTGGCTCCATGCGGGTACCCCTTCTTCGCGTTGTTCTTCTACTGCGGGCTCTGCCCGCCTTTTTTTGATTTCTTCTGCGACATTATGAACACCTACGGGTTCCGCCTCCTTGACTTCACCCCCAACGTCGTTCTGACCATGGCAGTTTTCGCACATCTGTGCGAAAACTTTGTCGGAGTCCACCCAAACGTGGCCCTTTTCCGCCACTTCTTCATGCCTCGGGTTGAGAGAGGAGAGCCTCTTGCCGGCGAGATTGCTTGGATCTCGAGAGTCGGCAAGAAGGAAGCGTATCTGGAGGGTGAGCTCCGTAGCAAGTGGGAGGAGTGGAGAGCAGAGTGGTGCTGGATCGTCGAGGAGAACCCGCAGCCGTTCACTGCCCTACGCCAAGCCCCAATAGTGCGCGACAATGATTGGAGCAATGTGGCCCCAGAGGACGACAGACTGAAGATTGCCGTCACCCGGATCCTTCGCCTCAGGCTTGCCGGGCTCACTGTAGGCGCCGTTGGCGCAGATTTCCTTTGCCGCTGCATCGCCCCCCTGCAGGAGAGGGGGAGACCCGCCTGGGAGTTCAAGAACTCGGCGGATATCATGAGGCTGTGCCCGGGCCTCAATTTCAACTTCACGGTCTTGGAATTGGACGCGATGCTTCTGGAGCTGTTCAAGCGCGACCCTCAGCACCCATTTATGTTGCCGCGGAATGTCGTTCCGCTGTGCAACAATTCTTCACTTGACCGCATCCGCGCGATGATGCCGTTGTGCGACTCGCACGGAATCACCCCAACTTGGCAAGAACCTGCGGATGACGTCGTGCGGGCGTTCTTCGACAACTTGGTAGAAGTGCCGGTTTGCACTGATGAACAGAAGAGCCTCACCCGCGACACTACTGACGCGGAGCTGCAGCGCATCGCCACTAGGACGGAAGAGGCTACGGCAGCAGCTGCCGCGGGCGAGTTCGGGTTCACCGTGGAGGAGGCGGAGGCAGCAGAGGCGGCAAGCCTTGCCGAGCGCGAGGAGTTTGCCGGCGATGAAGATCTTGCCGGCCCTGAAGCTGAGCCGAACGAGCCCGGCGAGGAGGAGCCCGAACCTTCAGACAGCTTGCCGCAGGCGGAGCCCCCGGCCCCGCCAAGAAGGTGTCTCCGCAAGGCCGCGGACGCAGCGGGCGGCAAACGGGTCAACAGCCGCCGAGCCGCGCGACACGCTCTACCGCGGCAAGCACCGTTGCCGCGGGAGCGCCTCATGCCGCTGCAGCAACTGGAGCGGGGTCTTCCCGGTCCACCGCTACTGCTCCTGCCAAGCGGGCTAGGGAGCCTACTCCTCCGCCTCGCCGCACTGGAGGCAAGCCGGACTTCGATCTCTCCGCGCTCAGCTCCGACGACGACGAAGAAGAGTAAGATCCCCTTGCTGTCCTCGTAGTTCTTCAATTCTTGCTATCTTGTTGCTTTCGTCTTGTATCTGACTTGCTTCGATTTGAATCCATTCCTTTTCAGGACGCTGGCCCAGAGAGCGGCGAAGAGAGCCAAGGCCCCGGTGATTGTCATCGAAGATGATCCCACCGTGTCAGCAGGGGGTGTGTCTGAGACCACCTTGACGGACCCGGCAACTACTCCCCAAAGCAACCCCCAGTGCAGCCCCCAGCGTAAGTTTATAGTTTACTTCCTGCTGTCAGGCGCGCATGGGTGCTCTTTTCTCTACTGATATCTTGACTGTTGGTTTGTGTAGGAGCAGAACAGCCCCACCAGGAATGCCCGGAAGCTGCTCCCGAAGTGCCATCTGCTTTGACTACGCCACCAAGGGAGGAGTCCCTGGCAAGGGAGCGCTCTCCGGCAAGGGAGAACTCTCCGGCAAGGGACAGTTCTCCGGCAAGGGAAGGCACCGGTGATCCTCCGGCGGTTGAGACCGCAACCGCAGATCCTAGCACAGGTAATCTTCTTGCCTGAAAACTTTCCTTGGGTTCTTCTTCTTCTGATTTTCTTTTCTGGATTTTTGCTTGACTTTTCTCCCTTTTTGTTCCTCAGATCCATCTGCTGCGGAGCCAATGGACACTGAGGACGCCGGCGAGGAGAACGCGCGCGGCAACAATGACGACGCTGCCACCACTGAAGAAGAGGCCGGTGCTGATGATCCCGTCGGCGAAGAGGCCGCCAAGGCTGCCGCCGCAGAAGCTGGCGAGGAATCCGGCGATCGCACTGACGGCCCCGAGGCCGCAGGAGCGCCAGGCGGTGCACCGACCGTCGATCCCTCCGCCGCTGCTGCAGAGCCAGACTCCGAAGAGCCGCAGCCCGGGGCCTACCTGAAGGCCGGCGATGGCATCTTCATCAAGCTCCCCTGGGCGTCGAGCTCCAGGGCGCCGGTCGAAGGAGAAACCTTCGACGAAGAGGTGCTCGCCTCCGCTGGGCTGGCGCTTGTCGACGCGCCAAGCAGCAGCAGCGACGAGTCTGAGGAGGAGCGGCTGCTGCGGAAGCTGCTGTCTCTTTACCGCGCCCGCCAAGCCAAACTGGCGTCCCGGGAGGCGCTCGTTGCGAAGGCGGGGGTTGACATTGAGAAGCGCGCGAAGGAGCTCCGGGGCCTCAGGCTGGAAACTCTCTGGTCCTTGGCGGAGGAGCGGGAGCAACTTGTCGAGGAGCGGAAAGCCTTCCTCCTCGAGAAGGCTGAAGCTGAAGAGAAGCAACGGCTTGTCGCCGAAAGGTTATCTGCGCAGGAGGGTGATTTGGAGCAGCGCAAGGTCAATCTTGACAGCCACGAGGAGGAGCTTGCCGCGCGCGAGCAAGCAATAGGCGGGGCGCTCAAGGAAGCAAAGGACACTGCCGCAGCTGCTGAGGCCGCCAAGAAGGAGTTGGAGATGAAGGTGGCGCAGCTGGAGGCAGATCTCAAGGCGAGCGGCGAGGAGCTTGCCATGCTTAAGCGCGAGCGCGAGAAGGACGCTGCCGCTCATGGTGAGCTGCAGGGTCTTCTCGCTGAGAGGGGCAAGGAGCTCAGCGCCGCCAAGGATTCCAATGCAGACCTGGAGTTGAAGCTGGCCACGTTGACTCAGACGCTGGACGTCACCAGGGAGCGAGAGGTGACCTTGTCGGAGAAGATCAAGGCCGATGAGGCGCTGCTGGCGAGTATCGCCGTTACCCAAAACTCATTCAGGGAGACTGTGGAGCACTGGACCGAGGGGCTAGTGAATATCGCCGCAGTCATCGACGGGGAGCTGGCGCAGCTGGGGATGGAGGACTTTGGGTATCCCTCCGACGAGCATCTCCAACCCAGCGCCAAGCTCAGCCTGTTCTTCAAGGGCGTGGCGACGACACTCCAGCGACTCTGGGAGAAGATCCCAAAGCAGCTGGCCGACGAGTCGCGCAAGATCTGCGCAGGAGCTCTCCAGAAGGTGCTGATGAAGGTGGCCTTCCGCAATCCAGGCCTCAACCTCACCAACATCCTCAAATCTTTGCCGCCGGATGCCGATCTGGATGCGCTCAAGGCCCTTGTCGCACCCATTGTGGACAAGGTGAGCGAGATCAAGAGGGTTGAGGGCGATCGCGTAGATTAGGCCGCCCGTTTTCTCTTTCTCCTTGTCGCTGCTGGCCATATTATGAGATCAATCTGTTAGAGCTGCCACAAGTTATCTTGTAAGATAACTCTATTTCTGGTATCGACTGCTACGTTATTTCCTTTACTAGATTCCTTTCTTTGTATGTTTTCACCCTACGCTTTTAGGGAACTTGTCGGTGCAGGCACCCGAGCCGTGAGCGCTGAGTGCGGGACGTCAGCAGCCTGCTGGTGGTGCCGCTTCCGACAAGAAACCTTGTCGCGACTAGTTGCAGCACACTTAAGTTGTTGAGGGACTCGAAACAAAGTAAGGGTGCAACTAGCTACGAGTTGGTTCCTCCGCGCACAGGTTTTCCATACAAAGCACGGTCGTTCGAGGAAGATAACTTAAAAATTAAAACCAATTGCTCAAACTTTGGCAACTTAGCTTTTCTGTCGTTTGCTTCCCGGCAAGGCGAAACTTCCAAAAAACGACGCCTGGTCCATACCATTAAAAATTAAAACCAATTGCTCAAACTTTGGCAACTTAGCTTTTCTGCCGTTTGCTTCCCGGCAAGGCGAAACTTCCTCAAAACGACGCCTGGTCCATACCATTATCTTCTCCTTTCCCCCCGGCAAACTTGTGTGCGAGGGAACCTTCCTTTCCTTTGTTGAGAAGAAGAAAGAAGAGAACATAAAGATATGGAGCCTTTCGGCTCGTTATTGCTTACCGAGGGTAGGTGCTGCACAAAGTGTCAGATAACGTATGCAAAAAAAAGAATATGATGCATGAAATTGACAAGATGTGCGGAGCACATGAGCTTTACTTATGCACGGGATCTGCGCCCGGCTTTGTACAAAGGATTACATGCAACATCGGCAAGACTTGTACAAAAGGTGGTTGCCGGAACGGGTTCCGGCAACCGCGCCCTACGGGTAAAATTTACGAAGATGTTCAATGTTCTAGGAGTTGCTCACCGGAATGCCATCTTCGGTCTCAAGGTGGACAGCGCCAGGCCTAGTGACTCGTTTCATCCGGTAAGGGCCTTCCCACTTTGGCGTCAACTTGTTGGAATTCTTGGCGGACTGAACGCGCCGAAGAACAAGGTCGCCTTCCTCGAAACTTCTGGCATTAACTTTGCGGCTATGGTAGCGGCACAAAGCTTGCTGGTATCGAGCAGCTCGTACAGCAGCCTGAAGACGGTCCTCCTCAAGGAGCAGCGCGCCATCTTGTCGCAGCTGCTCTTGCTCAAACTCATCATAAGCGAGCACTCGAGGTGACCCGTATACGAGTTCCGTGGGGAGAACTGCCTCTGCTCCATAGACTAGAGCGAAAGGTGTCTGGCCAGTGGCTTGATTTGGCGTCGTCCTGATCGACCAAAGAACCATCGGCAGCTCCTCGATCCAGTTCCTCCCACACTTGCGCAGCCTGTCGAAAGTCCTGGTCTTGAGCCCGCGCAGCACTTCAGCATTTGCCCTCTCTGCTTGACTGTTGCTTCTCGGATGAGCAACAGAAGCGAAGCAGACCTTGGCGCCAAGATCTTGGACGTACTGCATGAAGGTGCGGCTCGTGAATTGCGTGCCGTTGTCGGTGATGATCCTATTAGGGATCCCGAAACGGCAAACAAACGACCTGAAGAACTTGACTGCTGACTGTGCTGTCACCTTCCTCACTGGTTCCACTTCCGGCCACTTTGTGAACTTGTCGATCGCAACGTACAAGTACTCAAAGCCCCCGACAGCTCGGGGAAAGGGGCCGAGGATGTCGAGCCCCCAGATCGAAAATGGCCAGGATAAAGGGATCGTCTGGAGAGCTTGAGCTGGCTGGTGTATCTGTTTGGAGTGGAACTGGCACGCTTCACACTTGGTTACTTGTGCAGTTGCATCCTGGAGGGCTGTCAGCCAAAAGAAACCTTGCCGGAAAGCTTTGCCGGCAAGTGCTCTTGCGCCAATGTGGTGACCACATATGCCTCCATGTATCTCTGCCAACAGCTTTTGTCCGTCTTCCCGGCAAATACACTTCAATTCCACACCGTTGAGTCTTCTTCTGTACAGTGTGCTGTCGACAAACTGGTACATACTTGACTGCCGGGTTACTTTTTCCGCTTCTTCTTGCTCTTCGGGAAGTTCTCCTGTCTGAAGGAAATGGACAATCTGCTGTGCCCATGCTAGAGCTTATGGCTCGACAACAAGGACTAAAGGCACATCTGCTGCTGCGGGAACATCCGCTTCTACGGCGAGAACCTGCGGCTCAGCCGGAGCTTGATGTTCCCCGGCAAGCTTGCCGGAGCAAAGCTTGTCGGGAGCGTCTGCTACGACGGAACAAACCATAAGGCTTGCCGGAGAAGACCGCTCCTCAGCACCCTTGGTGTTGATCTTGGGGACTTTCTTGGCGGCGGCTTCAGGGAGCTCTGCCGGAAAATAGTCACCAGAAATCAACTTTCTCTTCTTGCTCTGTCCAGTTGATGGTGTTACAGACGGTTGAGTCAGCTTGAGCACAAAGATCCCTGGTTCCACATGTAACTTTAGTGCGGCGCACTTTGACAGGCCATCAGCAATGTCATTCTGAGCTCTCGGAATATGCTCCATCTGTAGGCCGTCGAAGTGCTCTTCTAGCTTTCTCACTTCATCAACATATGCTTCCATCAATGGACTCTGATAGTTCTTGTTCACTTGGCGGACGACAAGCTGTGAGTCACCCCTGACAATGAGCTTCTTGATCCCAAGGTCTGCTGCGATCCTGAGACCGGCAAGCAATCCTTCATACTCTGCAGTATTGTTGGTTGCTTGCTCCTTGGGAAAGTGCATCTGGACTACGTACTTGAGGTGCTCTCCGGTGGGTGCGACAAGCAGCACGCCCGCACCGGCGCCTTGCAGCGAGAAGGCACTATAAAAGTACATCAGCCACTCTTTGCTTGTTTCCTTGACGTGGATGCTCGTCTCTGGAATTTCTTCATCTTGTGTTGGCGTCCACTCTGCTATGAACTCTGCCAATGCTCTGCTTTGGATAGTTGAAGTACTTTCAAACTTGAGGTCAAAGCTTGACAGTTCCAGCGCCCACTCGACAATCCTGCCTGTCGCTTCTGGATTTTGCAGTATCCTCTTCAGCGGAAAACGAGTGACGACTGTGATCTCATGTGCTTGGAGTTAATGGCGCAGCTTTCTCGAGGCCATGAGAAGGCCGAAAAGCAATTTCTGCACACCAGAGTACCTTGACCTAGCCCCCTGCAGAAGGGAACTGACAAAGTAAACTAGGCGCTGCACCATTCTCTTCTGTATCTTATCATGCTCCTGCGCAGATCCATCCTTGTCGGGACCAGAGTTTGTCGGCAAAGCCCCCTGCTTGTCGCTAGATGCATCTGCCGTGGTTGCTGGCTCATCATCTGCCTCCCTCTCCGCTACTAACGCAGCACTAACCACTTGATTGGTTGCTGCTATATACAGCAACAACTTCTCTTGTGGCTTAGGTGCGACAAGTGTTGGAGTGGAGGACAGGTATCTCTTCAAGTCCTGCAGCGCAGCCTCCGCCTCCGGAGTCCATTTTATTGGACCTGCCTTTTTCAATATTTTGAAAAATGGCAGGGCACGCTCAGCAGACCTAGAGATAAATCTGCTGAGAGTAGCCACGCAACCGGCAAGCCTTTGTACATCCTTGACGCGCTTTGGTGCTTCGATCTGCTCAATGGCCTTGATCTTGTCGGGATTGGCTTCAATTCCCCGCTGAGACACAAAGAACCCGAGAAGCTTGCCGGAGGGTACTCCAAACACGCACTTCTCGGGGTTAAGCTTGAGGTTGATCTTGCGCAGATTTGCAAATGTTTCGTCCAAATCTTGAATCAGGGTCGCCCTGTCCTTGCTCTTGACCACTATGTCATCCATTTAGGCTTCCACATTTCTGTGCATCTGCGGCTCAAAAGCGTGGTGGACTACCCTTGCAAATGTTGAACCAACATTCTTCAAACCAAAAGGCATCCGTACGAAACAGTACGTGCCACACGGGGTGATGAATGCGGTCTTCTCCTCATCCTCTTCTGCCATGAAGATCTGATGGTATCCTGAGTATGCATCAAGAAATGAAAGCAAATCACATCCGGCCGTGGAGTCAACAATCTGGTCGATGTGCGGCAAAGGAAATGGGTCTTTGGGACAAGCTTTATTAACATCGGTAAAGTCGATACAAAGCCTCCATTTCCTGTTTGCCTTGCGCACGACTACAGGATTGGCCAACCACGTAGGATGGAGCACCCCTCTGACAAGGCCTGCTGCTTCCAACTTCTTGATTTCTTCTGCGATGAATTCTTGGCGCTCCACTGCATGTTTCCTGACTTTCTGCTTGACGGGCCGCGCATGAGGACATACGGCAAGGTGGTGCTCAATTACTTTCCTGGGAACACCATGGATGTCGGACGGTTGCCACGCAAACACGTCGACGTTCGCCCGCAGGAAAGCAACAAGCGCACTTTCGTATTTGGGGTCGAGAGTGGCACTGATGGTGAAGGTACCACCAGTGCCGTCCTCCTTGGCGGACACCTTGTTGGTCTCAGGTGGAGCTGCCATTGCCTTCTTACACTTGCCGGTGGAGCTCGATGGTGCGTCCTCGACGGTAGCGCAGCACTCCGAAGAGGTGCGCTTGCCGGAGTGGGCATCAGAACTCTTGCCGGACTTGGTCTTCTTCTTCACCCCGGGAGCTACAACGGCAAGTGACTTGTGATCTGTTGCGGCTGCTGCCTCCCGGTAGATCTTGTCGGCGCAGATAAGAGCGTCCTTCTTGTCGCCAGGGACAGAGATGACACTTATCGGGCCTGGCATCTTCAGCACATTGTATGCATAGTGAGAGGCTGCCATGAACTTGGCCAGTGCTGGACGGCCAAGTATCCCATTGTAAGGTAATGGAAAGTCAGCAACGTCAAAAGTGACCCTCTCAGTCCTGAAGTTCAGCTCGCTGCCAAATGTTACCGGCAACGTGATCTTTCCCTTCAGCTTGCTCCTTCCTGGATTAATTCCTTGGAATGTGCCGGTCTCTTCGAGCTCGCTATCAGGGATCTGGAGTTTCTGGAGCACCGCGGAGGAGATCAAGTTCAAGCCGGCCCCGCCGTCAACTAGCATCTTGGTGACCTTGAGGTTGTGGATAGTTGGTGAAACCAACATCGGCAAGCACCCGACTGCAGTTATGCGATCAGGGTGGTCCTCAATATCAAAGATGATAGGCGTGCTGGACTATTTCAGAGGCTTGCGTGACTTGATGGGTGGTTCTGCTGCATTGACTTCCCACACCCACTGCTTGAGCTGGCGGTGTGAAGTATGCAGAGAAGCACCGCCGTCAAGGCACATGACCTCCGTGGCTTTCTGGAACTCCTGCCCATCGGTCTCATCTTCATCCATATCTTCATCGTCGTCATCATCTTCATCCTTGTCGCGGCCGCGGGGAGGTCTGTCTCCTTGCCACTGCTTGGCCTTGCCGCGGCGTCCTCCTCGGCCGGGACGTTTCTTACTAGCTCCTCCAGCACCTTACTGGGCTTTCTCCTTGTCGCGCCGCTCGTACTCAGCCTTTTGCTGCTCAACAAGCTGTTCAACCTTCTTGCAGCTCTGGAGGTCATGGCCCTTGGTGTGGTGGATCTTGCAGTATTGCTTGTTGGTGCCGTCCTGCTTGTCGGCGACTGCCACATCTGCGGCAACCTCCTTGCCGGATCTACCGGCTTTGGGCTTCTTGCCGGACTGCTCAATGACCAACACCTCTTTGCCTTTCTTCTTCCTGTTATTCCGCCGCCGGTTTTTCTTTGCCGGGGCAGCATCCTCACTGTCAGATCCTCCTGCTCCTATATTCTCTCCGGGGAGTCTCCTCCCTTCTTCAGCACGTGCACACTTGTGGCCGGGGCATATAGCTCACTGACGTCTCTGATCTTGCACATCGCCATCTCCTCCCGCATCCTGCGGTTTCGCACGTTCTGATGGAACGCGCTGATCACCGCAGCAGGGTGGATGTCTGGGATGTTGTGCTGTACATTGCTGAATCTTTGAATGTACTTGCGCAGGGGCTCTCCTTCCTTCTGGGCGAGCAGATGAAGGTCACTCTCTTGGCCGTGAGGCTTGTGGCCGCCTGTAAAGGCGCCGACAAACTGATGACATAGATCGGCCCAAGAGGATATGGAGTTGTCCGGCAAGTGCATGAGCCAGGATCTGACGTTGGGCTTGAGCACCAGTGGGAAGTAGTTGGCAAGGATCTTGTCGTCCCGTCCCCCGGCAGCCTGCACCGCAATGGTGTAGATGCTGAGGAACTCCGACGGATGCGTCTTGCCATCGTACTTCTCCAGTACGTCTGGCTTGAAGTTCTTCGTGCTGGGCCACTGGACTTGCCGCAGCTCATGAGTGAACGCAGGGCAACCTACCGCGTACGGCAAGTCGCCTGGTTCCCCTGGCGCATGCATGTCAACAGAGGGCCCAGCGCGCTTGTCGGATTGACGTCGCGCTTCTCTTCGGCACTCGATGCGAGTACGAGCGTCTTCTTGCTGTCGATCGTGAAGAACTTGGCGCTGATCGCGACGAGCTCGTGGATCCGACGATGCGGTGGAGTCGCTGTCGAGGTGGATCCGGCGAGTCGGCGATCTTGGCCTTCGGGGTGGTGATTGCATGGTGGTTGCACCCCCACCAGTTTCATCGCCACCGGCTCGCGCCTGGCAACCCTGCCACGGCAGCGACGTGCTCGGCTGCCGCGGAGTGTCGCCGTTGGCGTAGCCGATGAGACTCTGAATGGTGGCCCTCCATTCATCGATCTTGTCCGACGTCGGAAGGTAATCCAAGAGCAGTTGAGCTCGCGCCAAGGCTTCTGCTGGAGTGGTGGGTTGCAGTGGCGGACGGCGCGAGGAGCGGGATATGCTCGAACTTCTAACTATGTTAGAAGGAGCATTATCCCGTCCGGGCGACTGTGTCTCGCTCGTGCCAGCATGTTGGAGTGCATGCTGGTCTTGAGCACCCCGAGATCCACCAGCTCGATCTTGGCCCAACAAACGTATGGTACTGCGAGTACCATGACGCTACCGGTCTTGCGCCTCCTGAGATGGGCGCGGTACATGTACGGTCGCCGAGGTTTGTGCAGCCTTGTCCTTGGACCTGGCGGCATCGTGAGTTTCCTCGTCGACGTCCGTTCTTCCGCCGGCGTCCACTCCACCACCTGTTTGCTCCAGTGGTGGCGGAAGTGACGTGGACGGAGCAGCTGCCGCCGAAGTCTTCTTCTTCGGTGGCATGTCGATGAAGGAAATGAAGATCTAGCTCGTGTGAACGCCGGATCAGGTTCACACAATCTCGACGCTCCCCTACCTGGCGCGCCAAAGATGTCGGGAAACTGATCCACGAACACCTATGGGGCTGGCGGACCGGGCCCCTTTCGGTTCGGCGGGGGGCAGAGGTCGCACGAAGAGCAGATCGAGGCGAAGCACACGAGCAGTTTACCCAGCTTTGGAGCTCTCCGGAGAGATAATACTCCTACTGCTGCTTGTCTGATTGTATTGCGTTCTTGCTCGAGAGAGCTAAGTATTTTCTTTGGCTTCCGAATGAGCTGAACCCCCCTCTATGTTGCGCATGGGCCTCCTTTTATACGCTAAAGGGGTCACCGATAGGTGGCAACGTAGACAAGGGTAAAAATGTAAAAAGAGAGGTGGTTGGTACAGCTACCTGTACAGTGTATCCTACCTAACCCTGACGGCAGGGGACAAGGGCATTAAATGCCCATCTGTGTCGCCCAAACAGTGCAGAAAGGTACCGTCAGGGACGCCACCGCTCGCCATGATGGCAGTCTTGTCAGCTTCGCATGCCACCGCGCACCGCTGGCTGCACAGCCTCCCGCCACGCGCGCCTGGAAAGGCCCCCAGAATGACACGTTGGTGGATGTGCTGGAGCGTGGGTACAGAGTGGCCGCCTGCCGCGGCAAGCGCCTTGCCGCAGCCGTTGTCTTGTCGGGCCCGGAAGCTTGTCGCTCACCGTGCCTTGCCGGGATGCGCGGCGCGTCGCGGCAAGTTCCTTGAAAATGCCTTGGTTGGCCTTCCCGGCAAGCTCCTCTTGCCGGGGCCTTGTCTCCTGAGCTTGAATACCTTGTTCTTGAATGGCTCCAAAGGAACCATGGAGGACCTTGGTGGTCGCCCGGCAAGCCTTGCCGCGAGGTGCTGCAACTGCCCATGCACAAGTTCGGGGTACTAGGGTACCCCTATTCTAGTACACCGACAGAGACCTACTAAACCAGTAAGTATTGAAAAATGCACATACTGCAATGTACATAGCATCCTAAATCACAACCCTTTGCTAGCAAAGATAACAAATGCATGTTTGCATATAATTTGCAGGAAAGCAATGAATGCAAGGAAATATGATTTGGATGATGTATTGAAACTTGTAACTTTCTTTGAAGACATGAAGGCACTCAATGATGAGTTTTTCTATGACATACAAGTAGACAGCGACAAAATAGTTAAAAACATTTTCTGGTCCAATGCAAGCTGTCGAGGAGCATATCAAGACTTTGGCGATTACGTAACATTCGACACAACTTACAAGACAAAAACTTTCACATGCCTCTGGGAGTGTTTGTTGGAACAAACCATCACTTGCAGTCAATGATATTTGTTGTTGCCCTGATTAGAGAAGAAGATGCAAAGTCATTCAAGTGGCTGTTCGATACATTTGTACGGTGCATGAACAACAAACACCCAACTTGCATTCTAACAGGTAAGTTCAAAAGAAAAACTCTACAAGTTTCATCAATTTTTTAGTCTATGGGGTTGTATCTGTGTACAATGGTTTTATCTGAAAATAATGTAAAGCAAGCAGTTCAACCACTGTTAGCACAAAAGTCCAACAAAATAGTATAAGAAGCAAAGTTATATGTCACATGTTTAGAAAAAATATAGTTCTGGATGTGAAGTTCAAACAGAGGAACCATAAAAGTTCAAGGACACTGCTATAAGAAAAAAACATATGAAACATGTTCAGGAAAAATATAGTGATGTATGTGTAGTTCAAGCACTGGCACCACAGAAGTTCAACAACACTGCTGTAAGAAAAAATATATGTGACAATTAGTTAGTAATAGTGCTACCTGTGAAGTTCAAGCACTGGTACAACATAAGTTCAACAACACTTGTCGGCGTCCTGGATTCGGGGGTATCCAAACCTGCCTGCCTGTGGCCCACCACGTGGCTCCATCGACGGCCTGGTACGGCCCAGCTTCAACACCATCACCGCAAGATCCTCGCAAGGGGACGAGCCTCGCGAGGCGGGCATCGTCAAGACCCCCGAAGGAAACGGCCTCCTTAGGCTGGCTCCTGAGGGAGAGTTCTATGCAGGTTACATCACGAGGCTCAGCTGACGTGAGCCATGACGACCAAGGCCAGGCGGGTGCAGAGCGCAGGTTTCCTCTTCGATGCAAGGGAGGCAAGCCACAGGCGCGGAGTCCCGAGGAATCCACCAAAGGTTTCCATTCTGGTGCAACAAGACCAAGACCGCCAGGACAGCAGGGTAGAGGTCATCAACGAGCCCACCGCAGCGTCACGACCAGAGGCTTTTCGCAGGCGAAGACTACTTTTGTCAGGATAGACTCTACAATTGTCCCCTTTCAAATCCGGCCATTGTGGGATCCCTTCCCGCTCATATTTGGGAAGAGGACCAAGGCCACTATAAATAGGACTAGCCACCACCATGAGGGGGAAGAAGAGGTAGGATTAGCATACACCACACCAGCTCAAGAACACCTCACCTCCCGAGGCTTGTTCATCCATTGTACTAGCTCATCCTCAGCCCTTCGAGGCAATCCACCAAAACGCTGGAGTAGGGTATTACACCACAAGGGTGGCCTGAACAAGGATAAACTGATGTGTCCCTTTGTCCCTTTGAGCTTGACGCGCTAGGCTTAGGAGGATCGCAAGTAGGCAGGCTGGGTAGGTTGAGATCTCCACAGGCACCCCAGAGTTCAAACCTCTCAAGGGTTTGCGGATCCCATAATCCGCCATTTGGCACACCAGGTAGGGGTGCGTTAGATCCTATCTTCCATCGATCGATCCACCACCACTCCGACACTTCCATGGCCGACATGCGCTGGGCTCGCGCCGAGGGTCGGGCCGCAGGCACCGCCCGCATCGCTCAGAAGGCTCCGGCGGGTGACGGCTGTGCACGTCACGCTCCTTCTCCGGTGGCCAACGCTGCCACGGGCCCTGCCGGCCATGAGCAACAAGCTTCATCGCTGCACCCGTCAGTGCACCGTGACGGCTGCACCGCTACTCTGTCACTAACCCCAGCAGCTTCGTCATCCCATGCACCTTGCGGCTAGGCGGATGCGCATGCCGCTCTGCTCATGGCGCGGGAGCTCCTTCGATACGGCCCGGTCGGCGACCCCTACGAGGAGTGCCTCGAGCGGATCGCTGAGCTTGTCAGCGTTGCGCACGGGGGCTCCGCCGAGCTGGCTCGCTCGCTGCCTCAGCAACCACCTGCAGTGGGCGACGTGGCGCACGGGACTCCTCCACCACCTCCAGGCCAGGGCTGTCACTCCCAATATGCGACCCTATCCTAAAGGAACTCGAAGGTCCCACCAAGGATAGAAGCGCATATTGGAGACGCTTTTGCAAGGTGGATATCATTACAACGTACCATTACATAATAGTTGGGGATACATACAAGAGGCATACAATGAATACAACAACATCATACATAAGAGAAACATCCGGCTACGGATGAAACACAAACAGAAACTCAAACGACATCCACCCTGCTAGCCCAGGCTGCCGACCAGTAACCTAACCCCTGATCGAAGAAGAAGTAGAAGAACTCGAAACAAGCAAGCATCGCTCTCACGTCATGATCATCACATTACCTATACCTGCAACTATTGTTGTAGTAATCTGTGAGCCACGAGGACTCAGCAATCCCATAACCATGGGTATCAAGACTAGCAAAGCTTAATGGGTAAGAAATGGATAAGTGGTGAGGCTGCAGCAAGCGACTAAGCATGATATGGTGGCTAACTTATGAGTACAAGAATAAGATGAGAAGCTACACAAACGTTCACAAACTAGTGATGATCAACAAGTGATCCTTAACAACTTACGTTCAAAACATAACCCCGCCATGTTCTCTTCTCAAACTCACCCGAAAAGAGACCGTCACGGTTACGCACATGGTTGGTGTATTTTAATTCAAATCTGGTGTCAAGTTCTCTACAACCGGACATTAAAAATTCCCATCTGCCACATAACCATGGGCACGGCTTTCGAAAGTTTAAACTCTGCAGGGGTGTCCCAACTTAGCCCATTATAAGCTCACGATCTGCGGAGACAATCCTCCATCGCGGGACATCCAATCAGACTCAGGATCCCGGTGCACAAGACATTTTGACAATGGTAAAACTAATCCAGCAAAGCCTCCTGGCGTGTCGACACCCTGATAGTAGCCGTGCGTATCTAGTCTCTGGGCACGTCCGGATGGAAAAGCCTACAAGTAAAACCAGATCCTCGGGTTGTCCCATGGTGGCCCTACAGTTTGCCCGTTTGGGACCAACACCATCAGCGCTGGCCCCGCCCTGTATGTAGAAAAAAATCCTCGAGTTCATGACGCCATATGCCAATTCATTATTTAGTTTAAGTATTATTATGGCAAATGTTAAAACCAATGTTGGGCCTTGTTGGAAGAGTTTTATTCAAATCAAACTGTTAAGAGGGGCCCATAAACCCACACCATGTTAGGGATGCAAAATCAAGGAACATAACATTGGTATGAAGGAAACTAGGGCGGCAAGGATGGAACAAAACACCAGTCATAAGGCCGAGCGTTCCACCCTTTACCAAGTATATAGATGCATAATTTAAATAAGAGATATTGTGATATCCCAACATAAACATGTTCCAACATGCAGCAATCTTCAACTTCACCTGCAACTAACAACACTATAAGAGGGGCTGAGCAAAAGCGGTAACATAGCCAAACAGCGGTTTGCTGGGAAGGGTGAAAAGGTTAGAGGCTGACATGGCAATTTGGGAGGCTTGATAAGCAAGTGATAGGTAGCACAACATAGCGATAGAACGAAGCAACTAGCATAGCAATGATAGTAGTGAGATCCAGGGTGGTCATCTTGCCTGAAATCCCGAATGAGTCCATGAAGAAGACAAATGGATGAAGATGAACCAAGCATAGACGAACGAATCCTCACGATCGCAACAAAACAGGAACTATCGAGAAGAAGCACAACTAGAAAGAAGCAAACAACATGGTAAACACACAACACATAAGCATGACATGATGCTCAACCAAGTATGGTGCATGACAAGGCTATATGATTCTACTCATGGAAAGAGATGATGCAAACAAGAACAACACGTCAAAGCAAGTTTAAAAGAGGCCGGAAACAACATATAACAAATCCAGTAAGTCCTCATATGAAAATTTCGAAATTGGTGCAGATCTGAATAAACCTTATGTTCAAGTTGTTAAACAGCAAGTTATTATGCACCAAGATGATCTACACAAAATTCTAGTCAAGTTACATATAAAGTTCATTTAGTTCGGAGCTACGGCCTTGAAGACATGAGCAATACAAGTTAAATATGGCAGTGATGCAAAATGCATCCAAACATCAAGCAAACACCTCAAAAAAGGATGCAATATGATAATATGAAACTACATGCAATTCTAAGCAAGATTCATATAGAGCATGCTCAAAACGGAGCAACGGTGCAACACATACACTCCAAACAAGGTATAACAACAATCTGCCCAAAACAGCAAGTAGCCAATTTGCAATCATCAAAACAACAAGCTACAGGAATTATAAGAGCACAAACATGACATGCACTTCATTTACAGATAGCATACTTCAAATATCATTAACGTTCTGGTTTATAAGCATCAAGATTAAACCAATATAATCAAAGAAAAAAGCAACTTTATAACACAAGAGTATATGCATGAGCAGAGTTAATAAGATGACAACTTAAGAGCAAGAAAGAGACAAGCTACAGCAAGTAAACATAGCAACCAAGGGCATGGAACCAAAGTACACATCACAAAGATAAAAAAGCATCAGGGCATCATATACATATGGCTCATGGATTAGTGGGAACCAAAATGACAAGATTGAATGTTGAAACATTCTCAGCAAGTGTAAAACAACAACATTATGATAGCATATTTGCAAGCATGGAACAGAGGCATATTACATCCAAAATTAGCAATCATGACATTTGAACAAAGTACTCATAGCATACTTAAAAACATGTAATTGGAGTATCTCCAGAAGAGGCATCGATCACTCAATAACAAGCTCACAAGATGGCATAAAGAAGTTAACAGCAAACTGGAACAGTATATCAGACAATAAAAACATATGCTACAGAACATATATAGGGCATCAAAAGGCATGGCATGATAGTGCATAGCATGGTAAACAAAACATATCAAATAAGCATCTCCGGGTTATGCATGGATAAGTTGGTGGCATCAAGTAAACATGACAACGTGATATGACAGATTCAGCATTGACAGAAAGTTAACAGCAAGTAGTCCACTTCACAAGCTTGATGCACTCACTACAGGGCACACAAAAATACATATATGGCACCAGTGTAAAGATGGCATGAAAATACTCCTAAAACATGTAGACATCATGCTCATAGGACGCACACACAAAATGCAACAAAAATGACAAATCAGCAAGTTACAGCAGTTTTCAGCAGTTAACAGCAACATGCACTTTTTCAACAGGGATTAATGTGTCAAGATGCACCCTAACATGAATGCAAAGCACACCAACATGTAGAGCATGAAGATCAGAACATGTGCATATCAAGATCATCATCCTAGAAACAACAGAGACGGAGTTATAGCACTCACAAGATGCATACCTAATGTTAACAATCAGCAGATTTTAGCAACTTATATCATTTAGCAGTTTGGCAACGAAGATTAAGGCATCAAGATGAATCTTAACACGAATTCAAACTAGACTATCTTGAAGAGCAATGAACACTTTGACATATCATACACACAAATCGGAGCAACATGCATCAAGATATGACATGATGAAGATGCACATATAGAATGAATTTTCAGGGACTTAGTGAAAATCGACGTCGGGGAAAAAGTGGACGTGGAGGACCCGGGACGGAGAGGACTGGGGAGGCTCGGGGCGTTTGGATCGGGGACCGGTGGATCTGGTCCCGATCCAGATCCAACGAACTCCGGCGAGGGTGGCGTCCGGAGTTGGAGGGGCGCGGGGGCGACGAGGTCGCGGCGACCGGCGATGGTGACGCACTGCAGCGGCGGGGAGAGGAGGCGCGGGGCGTGGTGCGGGCGGTGGGGCGATGGCCGGCGGCGGGAGGCGCGGGGTCGGTGGCACGGAGAGGTTCGAGGCGGCAGGGCGAGGATCCAGGCGGGCCAGCGTCTTCTGACGATGTAGCTCTGGTGCCGGCGGGGAGCGGAGGCAGTGATGGTCGGGGAGGCACGGGAGCCAAGTGGCGGTTGGCTGTGCGGGCCTGGGTGGGCCTACCCTGGGCTTGTGGGCCCCGGCGGCGCGCGGTGGAGACCGAGGGCGACGTGGAGGGCGCCGGTTGGCTGCGGGCGATGATGGTGATGATGTGTCGCCTCGGGTTTGGCCGGGCGACGTGGCTGGCGGCGGTGGATAAGTCTGGCTACGGGCGGACATGTCCGGCAGCGGAGAGGAGTTAGGCTAGGGTTTCATCCGTGAATTTGGAGGGGGAGACACATATATATAGGTAGAGGGAGGTAGGAGAGTCCAAATGAGGTGCGGTTTTCGCCCACACGATCGTGATCCAATGACGGAGAGCATGGAGGGGAGTTTGATGGGCTAGTGGGATGTTGTAGGGGGGGTGCTAGGCTGCAAAGAGAAGGGGGTTTCGGTTAACTCGGTTAACCGTTGGCGCATCAAACGACCTCCAAATGGAACGAAATTTGATAGGCGGTCTACCGGTGACATACCAAGGCCACTCGACAAATGTCGGCCAATTCCGAGAATGTTTTTCTCCCGCTCACAAACAAGTTCTGAGAGGGGCGACAGGTGCATGCAAGTGTGGTCAGGCTCAGAACAGACAACGGAGAGAACCGAGGGAATCCGAACGGATGCAAGTTTTGAAAAAACATGCAGTTGAAATGCAGATGATGACATGTCAAAGTGCAACACACAAGCAAATGACACAGCAACGACGACGAGTAACTGGAAGACACCTGGCGCATCGCATTTGAGGCGTTACAACTCTCCTCCACTAACAGGAGATCTCGTCCCGAGATCTTAGGAACGAGACGGAAGAGAAAGAGGAAGAGGTGAAACAATAATGCAAGAGAGAAGATGAACAAAGATCAAGAGCACTGGTTTGGAAAGAGGAACAACGAATATGACGCTAATGAAAAGCTCAAGAAACAAGAATGATTCTGAAACCACTCCGGTTAGGACAAGATAGGACAGGAAAAAGAACGAAAGAATTTCGGTAGCACTCCGGCTGACACATGGAAGGAATAGAATATGAACTTCACAAGATGGGATGACACTTGATGAGATGAATAACACAATGCCTCTGGAAGAATTGAAAGAATGGAATGAAAAGAACGGATGAGAGAACAACAACTTCCACCACGAATGAATTGATATGATTACAAAGGAAAATGAATCTTGAACAAACCACCATAAGAATTCGAAAATGATTGATGAAAGAGAATGAATTACCAGGAAGAATTAGAAGAACAAATATGCTTGAGGGGATTTAGATGCAAAAGAACGAAGAGATAACAAGCTGATTAAAGAATACTTGACAGATGCGCCGGGGTAATTGGATAACGATAGCTGGAATGTGAGGACGAAGAATTCTCCTGGAATGATGGCCTCCGGTGAAATGAAACAGAAAACAACTCCTGACATACTCCGGATGGGTAAGAAAAGAATATCTGACAAATGGAATAATTCGAGGGGATAACATGAAGCCAGAACCACGAATCTTTGAGAGAACGGGCAAGATTTAGTAGGAACTCTTCTCTAGTCTTCAAATGATAACGGGAAACACCACCAAAATTGTTTAGGTACTCGGGAGAATGAAAAGCGAAGAGGTTGAGCCAACAATGAAAGAATTTGAAAGCGATCTTGGAGAAGGCATGTGACTGATGGGATCCATTCTTACATCACACTTGAAAAGAATTTGAGAATAACTCCGGAAAATTTGAAGATTCAGGTATGATCCTGGGAATAAGCCTGTGGGTTAGGGCGCACTAAAAAGAAAACACCGTTGAAAAAGGATTATTGAAGAGATAGATGATGTACCAGAACAATTGAAATATTTGAATGAGGTGACAACCTTGAATTAATTCAAACACAAAGGAATCTCCTGAGATATATTGAGCACTCCGGAAGGATAAACTGGCGAGAGGTGAACGAGCAAGAGGAAACATTTGATCCAAGGAAAAGAATATGATCAACCCAAAAAACTTGAATTGAGTCCACCAGAAAAGAAAAAGAGATGAAGAATGTCGAGCGAAACGAGAATTCACCGGTTGAAATGATTGAGGAAAGACTGAAGAGGCTCCGCACAAATGAAATAGATGCTCGAGAGAGACTCAAGCTCCGGGAAGAAAAAGGGGTGGGAGGGCGAGAAAAACAAAGACAACATGGAAGGGAGAACCGATGAATATCTTGTAGAGAAAATACCGGTTGAAATGATTGAGGAAAGAATGCAAAGGCTTTGCATGAGTAGGATGGCTACTCGATTAGGGACTCTGGCTCCGAGAAGAAAAGAGGGTGGGCAGGTGGGAAAACAAAACAACTGAGGACGACATTGTCTCTCTTCAGACGATGTTGCTTCCCCGTCCAAGAAAAAAACTGAGGATTGATCTTGCGAAAACAAAGAGGGTCGAATCAACTTGACGAGAAATGCACCAGATGAAAAGAGCTGAGAACCAATGATCAAAAATCTAACAACGCGATCCTAAGGAAAATTTGAAGGGGAAGATGAGCAAGTCAAAACACCTAAATCAAGAGTCCTCACCAGAGCGACGAAGGGGCTGAGGAGTAAAAAGAATTCCTACTCTCCGATATAACTAGACTCCGAAAACAGTTTTCTTCTAGACTCGACAACGGCCAAACTACGAACAATCAAGGGGGGCTCCTATGGTCGGTCGAGGCTCTGATACTAACTTGTCAAGCCCAATATGCGACCCTGTCCTAAAGGAACTCGAAGGTCCCATCAAGGATAGAAGCGCATATTGGAGACGCTTTTGCAAGGTGGATATCATTACAACGTACCATTACATAATAGTTGGGGATACATACAAGAGGCATACAATGAATACAACAACATCATACATAAGAGCAACATCTGACTACAGATGAAACACAAACAGGAACTCAAACAACATCCACCCTGCTAGCCCAGGCTGCCAACCAGGAACCTAACCCCTGATCGAAGAAGAAGCAAAAGAACTCGAAATAAGCAAGCATCGCTCTTGCGTCATGATCATCGCATTACCTGTACCTGCAACTGTTGTTGTAGTAATCCGTGAGCCACGAGGACTCAGCAATCCCATAACCATGGGTATCAAGACTAGCAAAGCTTAATGGGTAAGAAATGGATAAGTGGCGAGGCTGCAGCAAGCGACTATGCATGATATGGTGGCTAACTTACGAGTACAAGAATAAGATGAGAAGCTACGCAAACATTCGGAAACTACTGATGATCAATAAGTGATCCCGAACTACTTATGTTCAAAACATAACCCCACTGTGTTCTCTTCTCGAACTCACCCGTAAAGAGACCTTCACGGTTACGCACATGGTTGGTGTATTTTAGTTCGAATCTGGTGTCAAGTTCTCTACAACCGGACATTAAAAATTCCCATCTGCCACATAACCACGTGCACGGCTTTCGAAAGTTTAAACTCTGCAGGGTGTCCCAACTTAGCCCATTATAAGCTCACGATCCGCGGAGACAATCCTCCATCGCGGGACATCCGATCAAACTCGGGATCCCGGTGCACAAGACATTTTGACAATGGTAAAACTAATCAAGCAAAGCCTCCCGTCTTGTCGACACCCTGATAGTTGCCCAGCGTATCTAGTCTCACGACATGTTCGGATGGGAAAGCCTATGAGTAAAACCAGATCCTTGGGTTGCCCCGTGGTGGCCCCGCAGTCTGCCCGTTTGGGACCAACACCATCAGTGCTGGCCCCGCCCTGTATGTAGAAAAAATCCTCGGGTTCATGACGCCCTATGCCAATTAATTATTTAGTTTAAGTATTATTATGGAAAATGTTAAACCAATGTTGGGCCTTGCTGGAAGAGTTTTATTCAAAGCAAACTGTCAAGAGGGGCCCATAAACCCACACCGTGTTAGGGATGCAAAATCAAGGACATAACACCGGTATGAAGGAAACTAGGGCGGCAAGAGTGGAACAAAACACCAGGCATAAGTCCGAGCCTTCCACCCTTTACCAAGTATATAGATGCATTAATTAAATAAGAGATATTGTGATATCCCAACATAAACATGTTCCAACATGGAGCAATGTTCAACTTCACCTGCAACTAACAACGCTATAAGAGGGGCTGAGCAAAAGCGGTAACATAGCCAAACAACAGTTTGCTGGGAAGGGTGAAAAGGTTAGAGGCTGACATGGCAATTTGGGAGGCTTGATAAGCAAGTGATAGCTAGCGCAACATAGCGATAGAACGGAGCAACTAGCATAGCAATGATAGTAGTGAGATCCAGGGTAACGGTCATCTTGCATGAAATCCCGCTAGGAAGAAGAACGAGTCCATGAAGAAGACGAATGGATGAATATGAACCAAGCGTAGACGAATGAATCCTCACGATCGCAACGAAACAGGAACTATCGAGAAGAAGCACAACCGGAAAGAAGCAAACAACATGGTAAACAGACAACACATAATCATGACATGATGCTCAACCAAGTATGATGCATGAAAAGGCTATATGATGCTACTCATGGCAATATATGATGCAAACAAGAACAACACGTCAAAGCAGGTTTAAATGAGGCCGGAAACTACATATAACAAATCTGGTAAGTCCTCATATGCAAATTTCGAAATTGGTTCAGATCTGAATAAACCTTATGTTCAAGTTGTTCAACAGCAAGTTAAGATGCACCAAGATGATCTACATGAAATTCTAGTCAAGTTACATATAAAGTTCATTTAGTTCGGAGCTACGTCCTAGAAGACATGAGCAACACAAGTTAAACATGGCATTGATGCAAAATGCATCCAAACATCAAGCAAACACCTCAAAACAAGGATGTAACATGATAATATGAACTACATGCAATTCTAAGCAAGATTCATATAGAGGATGCTCAAAACGGAGCAACGGTGCAACACATACACTCCAAACAAGGTATAACAACAATCTGCCCAAAACAGCAAGTGGGCACTTTGCAATCATCAAAACAACAAGCTACAGGACTCATAAGAGCACAAACTTGACATTCACTTCATGTAAATATAGCCTATTTAAAATATCATTAAGGTTCAAGTTCGTAAGCATCAAGATTAAACCAATATGATCAAAGAAAAAAGCAACTTTATAACACAGGAGTATATGCATGAGCAGAGTTAATAAGATGGCAATTTGAGAGCAAGAAAGAGACAAGATACAACAAGTAAACATAGCAACCAAGGGCATTGTATCAAACTACACATCACAAAGAGAAAATAGCATCATGGCATCATATACATATGGCTCATGGATTAGTGGAAACCAACATGACAAGATTGAATGTTGAAACAGTCTCGGCAAGTGTAAAACAGCAACAATATGATAGCATGTTTGCAAGCATGGAACAGAGACATATGACATCCAAAGTTAGCAAACATGGCATGCGAGCAAAGTGCGCATAGCATAATTCAAAACATGTAATTGGTGCATCTCCAGAAGAGGCATGTATTACTCAATAGCAAGCTCACAACATGGCATAAAGAAGTTAACAACAAGTTGGAACAGTATATAGGCATGTTCATGACAATGAAAAATATTCTATGGAACATATATAGGGTATCAAAAGGCATGGAATGCTAGAGCATAGCATGGTCAACAAAAGATATCAAATAAGCATCTCCAGGTTATGCATGGATAAATTGGTGGCATCAAGTAAACATGGCAACATGATATGACAAATTCAGCATTGACAGAAAGTTAACAGCAAGTAACTCACTTCACAAGCTTGATGCATTCACTACAGGGCACATAAAAATACATGGGTGGCACCACTGTAAATATGGTATGAAAGTAATCCTAAAAGATGTAGACATCATGCTCATAGGATGCACACATAAAATGCAACAAAAATGACAAATCAGCAAGTTACGACAGTTTTCAGCAGTTAACAGCAACATGCACTTTTGCAAAAGGGATTAATATGTCAAGATGCACCCTAACATGAATTAAAATCAGACCAACATATAGAGAATGAAGAGTATAACATGTGCATATCAAGATCATCATCATAGCAACAACAGAGACGAAGTTATAGCACTCCCAAGATGCATACCTAATGTTAACAATCAACAGATTTCAGTAGCTTATATCATTTAGCAGTTTGGAAATGAAGATTAAGGCATCAATATGAATCCTAACATGAATGAAAACTACACCAACATCTAGAGCACTCTGAGATGAACAATTTGACATATCATACACGCAAATCGGAGCAACATGCATCAAGATATGACATGATGAAGATGCACACATAGAATGATTTTTCAGGGACTTGGTGAAAATCGACCTCGGGGAAAAAGTGGACGTGGAGGACCCGGGATGGAGAGGACCGTGGAGGCTCGGGGCGTTTGGATCGGGGACTGGTGGATATGGTCCCGATCAAGATTCGATGAACTCCGGCGAGGGCGACGAACTCCGGCGAGGTCCGGCAGAGCTCCGGCGAGGGCGGCGGCCGGAGTTGGAGAGGCGCGGGGGCGACGAGGTCGCGGCAACCGGCGATGGCAACGTGCTGCAGCGGCGGGGAGAGGAGGCGCAGGGTGCGGTGTGGGCAGCAGGGCGATGGCCGGCGGCGGGAGGTGCGGGGTCGGCGACGCGGAGAGGAGGCGACGGGGCGAGGATCCAGGCAGGCCGGTGTCCTCCAGCGACGTAGCTCCAGTGCCGGGCGGGAGCGGAGGCGGCGATGGTCAGGGCGGCGCGGGAGCCGAGCGCGGCTGGCTGCGCGGGCCTGGGCGGGCCTGCCTT
>NC_041383.1:413503039-413543994 GCF_002162155.2 Triticum dicoccoides
TGGAGGGCGCCGGTTGGCTACGGGCGACAGCGGCGATGACGTGTAGCCCCGGGATTGGCCGGGCGACGTGGTTGGCCGCGGTGGACAAGTCTGGCTATGGGCGGACATGTCCGGCGGCTGAGAGGAGTTAGGCTAGGGTTTCATCCACGAATTTGGAGGGGGACACACACACACACACACACACACACACACACACACACACACACACACACAGACAGATATATATATATATATATATATATATGTAGAGGGAGGTAGGCGAGTCCAAATGAGGTGCGGTTTTCGCCCACACGATCGTGATCCAACGACAGAGAGCATGGAAGGGAGTTTGATGGGCTGTTGTAGGGGGTGCTGGGCTGCAAAGAGAAGGGGGTCTCGGTTAACTCGGTGAACCGTTGGGGGCATCAAACGACCTCCAAATGGAACGAAATTTGACAAGTGGTCTACCAGTGATATACCATGGCCACTCAGCAAATCTCGACCCATTCCGAGAACGTTTTACTCCCTCTCACGAAACAAGGTCTGAGAGGGGCGACAGGTGCATGCGAGTGTGGTCGGGCTCAAAACGGACAACGGAGAGAACCAGGGGAACCCGAATGGATGCAAGTTTTAAAAAAACATGCAGATAAAATGCAGATGATGACATGGCAAAGTGCAACACGCAAGGAAACGACACGACAACGACGGCGAGTAACTGGAAGAGACCTGGCGCATCGGATTTGGGGCGTTACAAGGGCGCCATCGTCGAGCCAAGGTGTATAGCTCCGCGGCGCGACCCGCCGCGCCCGGTGCCAACTCGGGATGACGTGAGGTGCCAGGTGGTGCAGCGGCCACAGGGGGAAGCGCGTGTGCTTCCAGGACCCCAGCACCAGGCCCACGTACCGCCGCAGGAGGTGGCGGTGCGCATGCACTAGGATCAGTTTCCACCCCCTTGAAGACCTCCGGTGACCACGACAGGATGCCGCGCGTTCACTCCGGAGCTCTGCAACATCGTCTGGCCAAGCAAGTTCAAGCCTGGCCTGCCTCCACGCTACGGCGGCACCGTCGACCCCACCGAGTTCCTGCAGCTGTACGAGCTGAGAATCGAGGCGGCCAGCGGCGACGAGAAGATCATGGCAAACTGGTTCCTGATGGCCCTCAAGGATGGCGCGCGTTCTTGGCTCCTGAACCTGACCGAGGGGTCGGTTTCTTTTTGGGAGGAAATGCGCAACCGCTTCATCGCCAACTTCCAGGGCACTCACGACCGCCCGCCGGCCACGGGTGACCTGCACCGCATCAAGCAGCAACCTGGAGAGACCCTGCAGAAGTATATCCAGCGCTTCAACAATGTTCACCTCAAGATTCCCAAGGTGTCGGATGAAGCCATCATCTCCGCGTTCATCGATGGCATCTGCGATGTCAAGATGAAGGAGGATCTCGCCATCCACGAGGATCTCTGCACCGCTCTGGAGATGTTCAACATGGCGAACAAGTGCACAAGGGCTGAGGAGGGACGCCTCTCCCTCCTCGAGCTCCCTGATGCTGACCCAGAAGACAAGAAGACCAAGACCAAGGACGTGAAGCGCAAGGGGCCAGCCGTGCTTGCGGCCGAGCCAGAGACGAAGCGCGACTACGACCACCCCGAGTCATCCAAGAGCAACCGACCGTTCCGCGTCTTCCACAACATTCACAACCACAACACCAATGACTGCCAGGAGCTCAGGGCCCTCCGGGACGGGCGTCTCGGTCGATGCCCCGAGCGCAATGATCGAGGCTACGGTCGTGGAGGCGGCCGAGGTGGAGGACGCTGGGATGGGCACGACCATCGTCAGGAGTGGCACGACCAGCCTCGCGAGGGCAACTGGGGGGAGTAGCCTTGTGAGGATCGCCCTCAGGGCAACGCAGCTTTGCCTCCTCTGCCTCCACCGCCAAGAAGGAATGAAGATCACCACTAGGACGAGGGGGATGGGGGCTTCCAGGAGCCTCGGGCCATTGCCTGCACCTTGGGCGGCTCACAGGCCCCGGCTTCCCACCGTGTCTTCAAGTAGTTTGCGTGCAAGGTGAATGCAGCGCTACCCAAGCCTGAAGCAACTCGCCCTCTCAAGTGGTCCTAGTGCGCCATCACCTTCGACTCCTCAGACCGGCTCAAGTGCGCGGCCACCGCTGGCGCGCTCCCCATGCTCTGCTCCCCCGTCATCAGCAACGTGGCCGTTACTAAGACTCTCATCGATGGCAGAGCGGAGCTCAATGTTCTATCTGTTCAGACGTTCGATAGGCTCCAGGTGCCATACTACCAGCTTCACCCCACCAAGCCTTTCTCAGGTGTGACCGATGGTTCGACACACCCGATCGGGCAGGTTCACCTCCCTGTCACCTTCGGCGAGCGCAACAACTACCACACAGAGCTCATCGACTTCGACGTCGCGAACATCCGCTTGCCCTACAATGCCATCCTAGGGTACCCAGCACTAGCCAAGTTCATGGCGGCCACGCACCACGGCTACAACGTTCTCAAGATGCCAGGAAGCGGCAACGTCATCACGGTTGCCTATCAAGAGAAGGATGCGGTGTGCTCCCTCAAGCGCGCCTTCCAGGCTGCAGCGGTCGAGAACCCCGAAGATGAGGACGACGCCCTCCCACCTGAGGTCGCCCCCAAGGCAAAGAAGCCGCAACTAGGACAGGGGTCTCGTGAGGAAGCATCACTCGAGGATGCAACACCGAGCCTCGCGTCTCCGGATGCGGTACCATCACCCATCGCATAGGAAGGCGTGCCCGGTGCTCCTCTCAGGCTGGGTTCGGGGGCTCTCCTTTGGAGGGCCTCAGATCTAGCCAATGTCGCGAGGGATGTGCTCGGGCACCATGTGGAGGCGCTCTTCAGAGCATGCTTCCCAGGAGAAGGCAGCATGCGTGAGGCACCAGGCGTTCAACAGTTCATCAGCAAGGCTATCAAGGAGATTCAGGAAGGAAGGGTTCTGCAAGGCGATCGTCGCTTGCCGCATGGCACGGCTCACTGCCCCGGCGAGAGTAAGGAGTTCCGCGTCTGCATCGACATCCCCGGGCTTAACAGGGCCATGTCTCAGCAGCTCATGTGGCCGTCTCGTGTTGGCCAATGCGAGGGTCCACCTCACAGCTACGTCCGCATGCCATTCGGCTTGGCGGGCATGGCTGAGGCGTTCCAGCGCTGCATGAGGGACGTTCAGACGGCCTACAAGGCCAGGCACCAGGCGGTCCTGGCGGAGATGGAGGAGCACCTTCAGGAGCCTCTCGGTCCCTCCGAGTCTCCCGAGGCTCGGCACCGGAGCGGCTCATGAGGAACGGCTCCAGCGGAGCGCATTTTTTGGCTACGTCAACACCTCTTCGGCAATGGTACCAGGTGACATCTTTCTAGTTCGTTCAGTTTGGGGGCGCCCCTCGGGCTGCATCATCCCTAGGGTTTAAGCTTCTATCACTCTTTTTTTTTCGAGCAACCGGCAGGAGCTCTGCCTTTTCATTAAGAAGAAGAGAATTGACAAGTTTATAAGGAAAACTGGCCGAAAACCGATACATCTGCGATACACGCACACGCCAGCCCCGAGGCTGCGCACCACTCGAGTCGACGACACTGTCACCCAAGTGACCAGAGACGACACCCTACAATAGAACACTGGGCTCCGGAGCCGCCGCTCCGACATCCACACCGGCCCCAAGGCCACGCACAAGCCTAGACGATGGCTCCGCCGCCCTAGAGGCCAAAGCCAACACCCTACGCACACGAGATCTCCGGCGCCGCCGCACCGACTTCCACTCCGGCCCCGAGGCCGCGAACCCACCTAGTCGATGACCATGTCGCCCTGGCGACCAAAGCCAACCACCACACGAAGGAGATACCCGGAGCCGCCGCTCCGACTTCCACGCCGCCCTTGAGGCCGCGCACTCGCCTAGCCGGTGACGAAGATGCAAAGCCACAGAGCCACCACCAGCAAATGAAGGACCGGACCTTCAAAGGCGTCACCCCGAAGAGGGAAGCGACAAGGAACGCCGCTGACGCCCACTAAGTCCAAGGCCGAAGTTTGGGTTTTCACCCGAAGAGCCCGTGGCTGAGATGACGAGGGAGGTGAAGGGGCTCCACGACGCGCCTCCAACAAGGAAACGACGTCCGCCGTCGACGCCGGCATCGACCAAGGCCGAGCAAGGTTTTCACCCGGAGGTCACCAAACCCATCATCACCACAGCCAATCACCACCGACGGCGGCCAAGCACTCTACACCGCTCTCCACCGCCAACCGCCTCTTACACGGCCAGCAAAACCACCACGGCACCACACGCCGTCATGGCAGCCCGGCACCCACCGCCAAAGAGCGGTGCCGCCGCGCCGCCATCCTCCCTCCTTGCTGCCGCAGCCAAACCACAATGCCGCCTGCAGCCCACTGAACTCGAGGCTGACCACCACACATCAGATCTGGGGCAGCCTCGCCCGGATCCGTGCCCCGGACGCCGCCGGGACCCGTCGAAGGAGCACGAGCGAGCTGGGAACACCACGAGCCGCTCCCCCGATGGCCACCACACCCGAACCGCAGGAGCCCCGCCCGGATCCGTGCCTCGGACAGCCGCACCGCCACACGCCACCAGCGCCACCGCACCACAGCCGCCCCCGTCGTGGCGCCGCCGCGCCACCATCCAAGAGCTGCGGCACGCCGCCACCACCGCAGCTCCCCCGGCCGAGGGAGGGGACGCCAGGCATCCCGCGCGCACCGCCGGCCGCCGAACACCGAAGAGTCGCCGCCGTAGCCCGCTGGAGAGCCTCCACCGCGAGATCCAGATGTGTCGCACCAGATCGACGATGGCCAGCCTCAGCGCCGCCCCCACTCTCCCGACGAGGGAGAGGAGGAAACAGCGCCACCGCCGAGCCCGGGGCCGCCGCCCCGGCTTGCCTGCGCCTGGCCAGATGCAGCCGCCGCCGGATGCAGGCCTTCGTCTAGGGCCGAAGACGCGCGACGCGTGACGAGGGTGCCCCGCCACCGCCGTCCGCCGAGCGGGCTTTGCTCGTCGGCCTCCTCCGGCGGCGGCGGGCTGTCACAACCTAGCTAGTCATGCATTAGAGTGTTGCATCATGTTTACTCTTTCATCAGAAACTTGAAATGGGGATGACAGAACCCCCAGTCCCCTCTGAAACCAACTAGGGTTACTAAAATAATTTTTCAATGAACCTGAAATGCCCTTCTAAAATGCCCATCATTTTTGTGTTGGTTCAGAACCTCTGCCAAAAATGGTGCACATTTTCCTAGGCCATCCTATGGTTTTTGAATTAAATCATAAATATTTGAATTTGGGCATTTAAAATAATATAAAATATTTAAATGCTCAAATATCTCCAAACTAAAATGTTTCATGTTGGAAATAATCCAACTATGGGCCAGGAATAGTTTGGTGATTTTTGAACTTGCCTAGGTATTTTATTTAATTCAACAAAGTTGCAGATATATTAAATAAAACAGAAACAGAAATAAAAAAAGGGGAAAACTTACCTGGGCTCCTCCACTGTGCGGCCCAGCCAGCTGGCCGGCCCAGCCAGCAGCCGGCCCAGCCCACCACTGCAGCTCTCCGTCGTCTTCCTCCCCTCGCCCCGAAGCTGCTGCGTGCTCGCGCGCGCACGGCCGCGCGGCCACCTCCTGCTTGCCGACGAGCTCCTGGCCGCGTGGACGACTCCCGCAGGCCGTCCCGATCCCCCCCTGCTCTCTCTCACTCTCTCCCGGCTCTTCCTTCCTCTCTCTCGCTCTCTCTCTCACACGGCCGAACACCACCGTCGCCGCCGTTCGCCATAGCAGCCATCTCCGGCCACCCCTCGCTCCCCCGACTAGCTCAGGAGCTCCGCCTCGACTCCCTCTTCCTCCCCACCGCTCCACAGCTCCCCGGAAGCCCTGCATCGCCGCCACGTCGCCGTTCCCCTCTTCGGGCTCCGATCATCGTCGCCGTCGAATTCGTCGTCTCCAGCGCGTCCCCGAGCCCGCTAACCACCTCTGCAGCCCCGCGGTGAGCCCCCGGATCGTTTCCCCCTTCTCCCCTGGTTTCTTTCGACCTCTAGGCCCTAGCCCCACCTTGGCCGAGAGCTCCACGCCGCCGGCGATGTCGCCGTCGTGGCCACGATCACCGTAGCACCCAACCGAGCACACCATCGTGCTCCACACCTCACTAGGAGCACGTAGCGCGCACTAACGCCTCCCCAAGCCCCCTGCAACGTCGATTCCGACCACACCCGAACTCCGGCAGCCGCAGCCGAGCTCGCCGCCGTCAACTCCGGCCACCCCGAGCCCAACCACCACCACCAATAGTCGCGGCTCAACCTCAGCAACACGTAGATGCCTTCCGCCGTCCATTTGGTTGCCGGAATGGCAAAAAGCACTTTCGCCGCCGTCTCGGGCCTCGCCGGCGTCATGTCGCCGGTGGGGTTTGACCTGTCCGACCTGAGGTTTGACCCCCAGGGTCACTGACGCGTGGGCCCTGTCGGTCAGATGGTTAGATTAGCGCTAACCACTGTTAGTTAACCCCTGACACTGACCAGTGGGCCCCAGCGCCACTAATTAGTAATTAGAATTAATTTAACCCTGTTTAACCCCCCTGTCACTGATGTGTGGGCCCCACACGTCAGGTTTGACTCCAGCCAGCCGCAGTTGACCACTGACGTCATGCTGACGTCATGCTGGCGCAATAATTATAATTTCTGGATTTAATTTAAATCAGGAAATTCCAGAATATTATTTAAACTTCAAAAATTCATAACTTTTATTCTGTAACTCCAAATTGGACAAATTATATATGAAAAATGATCAGAAAAATCCAATCTATCCATCTGTACTATTTTCATGCATGATCAAACAAGTTAAATTGATGTTTTAAGCAGAACAAGGAAAAGCACTTTAAAAGGCCATATTTGAATTTGAAATTTGAATCCTTGATTCAAATTTGTTCAAACCCTTCTGGTTTTAGTTGCATTAGCCCAATACACTCATATTGCCATGTTTCATGCATGCATCATATTGTTGCACATTGTTTGGTGATGTTTGTGTATCGGTGCTCTCTGCGGCAGGTTTTGTCCCCGAGGAGTACCGTGATTACCCTAACGAAGAACCGTATCAGTGCATCGAACCATCAGGCAAGCAACCAACCATTTGATCATATCGATACAATCCCATGTTCTCGCTCCTGCTCTCTTTTACTGCATTAAGACAACGCGATTCAAACTGCTGTGTGCTACGGTAGTTGAACCCATTTCCTCTGCATGACCTGTCATTGCCACAGTAACTAGATGAAACCCACTAGCATGTGTAGGAGTTGCTTGAGCCATATGTATGTGTTGTTCCTACCTTGCTATGCCTGCTATGCTTAGAGTCGTGTCAGGTCTGGTTCATCTGGGTGATGGGCTGGAGTGAAATGATTATGTCGGTAATGGGAGTGGTGTGGTGAACACGATTTGGTAAAGGTATCGATGAAAGGCCATGTAGGAGTACATGGTGGGTTGTTTCATTGAAGCCGACCTTAAGCACTAAGATCTGTATGTGTGATTTAAGAATCAGCTACTACCATGCATTGGGCCCGAAACCAATGGACCCTCTCGGCTTCTTATTCACCCTAGTTCTCCGTCCAGGAGTTGCAAGTAGTTTCTAGTGTTTGTAGCCTACTGGAGGCCGTGGACAGCGCTGACCGTAGGGGTGGGCTGTGATGCGGTAGGTACGTGGCCGGGTGTACCGAATACCCGTTAGGTATCTCGGGAACCCTGTTCACATCGTTCGGGGCCGTATGGGAAACCTCGGCCGGACTCCCTGCGGATGGAACCTGGATAGGCAATAAACCTGGACTGGAGGCTTAGGTGATTAGGTAGGTCGTGGCCGACACCCACGTTGGGCTTCCGCTTGAAGGTTGCCGAGTACATGTCGTGTAAACGACGGTAAGTGGTGAGAGCGTGTATGAAGAAGTACCCCCTGCAGGGTTAACATGATCTATTCGAATAGCCGCGTCCGCGGTAAAGGACTACTTGGTTGCCTATACAGTTCATAGACAAGTAAATGGAAACTACTAAAAGCCTCAAGATAAGTGTGAGTGCCGAGGATGGCTCTTCCGTAGGAAGACGGAGGTGGATCCTCGGTAGTGTATTGAAGTGGTGAGTAGTGGACTCGTGTGCGCAAAACCATTTCAGTTGGAGTATCGTAGGATAGCCTAGCCAAGAGTCAAAGCTGGCTTGCTGCAATAACTCCACCAACCCTTCTTGATACTACGCATGTATGTAGGATCTGATGTAAGTCTTGCTGAGTACCTTTGTACTCATGTTGCTATAATCTACATTTTTACAGAAGACGCTGCAACCCCTTCTGATGGGTTCTATGTAGACGTTGACATCAATGAGTAGGCTAAAGACCCAGGTGGTGACCCTGAGCTTGTGAAGGACCACGTAGTATAGCTAGGCTTTCCAAGCCTCTTTTATTTTACTAGTTGTCTGTACTCAGACAAGTTACTTCCGCTGCTGGTTTGTATGACTGTATGACTTGTATGTGGGGTCGTGAGACCCGTACCTTTGTGTATGTTATGTATGGCTCACTGAGCCTTAAATAAAGTACTTGTGTCATAGAGTCATGTTGTGATGCTTCGTTGTATTTGCACATATCGAGCATATTGTGTGTATGATTGAAATGCTTGGTATGTGTGGGATCTGACTATCTAGTTGTTTATCTTTAGTAGCCTCTCTTACCGGGAAATGTCTCCTAGTGTTACCGCCGAGCCATGGTAGCTTGCTACTGCTCTGGAACACTTAGGCTGGCCGGCATGTGTCCTTCTTCGTTCCTGTGTCTGTCCCTTCAGGGAAATGTCACGCTTTGAGTACCGGAGTCCTGTTAGCCCGCTACAGCCCGATTTACCGGAGTCCTGTTAGCCCAGTGCTACAGCCTGGACCCACTTGCTGATGACCGACACGTTCGAAGCTGGGTCATGGATGCCTGTCCCTGTAAGTCTGTGCCACTTTGGGTTTACGACTAGTCATGTCAGCCCGGGCTCTTTATCATATGGATGCTAGCGACACTATCATATACGTGAGCCAAAAGGCGCAAACGGTCCCGGGAAAAGGTAAGACGACACCCGTGGGGATACCGTGCGTGAGGCCGCAAAGTGATATGAGGTGTTACCAGCTAGATCGATGTGACATCGAGTCGGGGTCCTGACACGGGCGGAGCGAGGGAGGAGAGGGGAACGGAGGCGGCGGCAGCAGCTAGGTTATCGCCCGAGCCGCCCCCCAGGGAGCAACACGAGCGCGGATTTCCCCATCTCTTCACTCTCGCAACCCATCATCTAATAATTACTCCACAATGCATTCCCTTAGGCCCAAATATGGTGAAGTATCATGTAGTCGATGTTCACATGACACCACTAAGGGAATCACAACATACATATCATCAAAATATCGAACACATATCAAGTTCACATGATTACTTGCAACACGATTTCTCCCGTGACCTCAAGAACGAAAGTAACTACTCACAAATGATAATCATGCTCAAGATTAGAGGGGTATTAAATAGCATAATGGATCTGAACATATAATCTTCCACCAAATAAACCATATAATAATCAACTACAAGATGTAATCAACACTACTAGTCACCCACAAGCACCAATCTAGAGTTCCGGTACAAAGATTGAACACAAGAGATGAACTAGGGCTTGATAGGAGTTGGTGTTGTTGAAGATGTTGATGAAGATAGCCCTCCCCAAGATGGGAGAGTTGTTGTGATGATGATGGCGATAATTTCCCCCTCCGGGAGGGAAGTTCCCTCGATGGAATAACTCCGCCAGATGACAAAAGTGCTCCTGCCCAGGTTCCGCCTCGAGACGGCGGCGCTTTGTCCCAAAAGTCCTCTCCTTATTTTTTCTAGGTCAAAATGACTTATATACCAGAAGAGGGGCACCGGAGGTGGGCCTGGGTGAGCACAACCCACCAGGGCGCGCCTGGGCTCCCTGGCGCGCCCAGGTGGGTTGTGCCCACCTGGTGGCCCCCCTTTGGTACTTATTTGCTCCATTATTCCTCAAATATTCCATCAATATTCCTCGTAAAGTTTTAGCTCATTTGGAGTTGTGCAGAATAGGTAGCCTGACGTAGCTTTTTCAGGTCCAGATTTCCAGCCGCCAGAATTCTCCCCCTTTGTGTATACCTTGCATATTATGAGAGAAAAGGCATTAGAATTACTCCAAAAAGCATTATTATACAATAAAACAACATAAATAACAGTAGGTAATTTTTTTGCAAAATGGACGTAGCACTCCTCTACTGCCTCGGCCCTTCATGCCAATGCCATCTTGGTCTCTCTCTTTGACACGCTTCTCATACTTAGCCTTCTGCTTCTTAACAAGTGGCTCATCTTGATGAAACTCTTGGAGATCATGACCCTTGGTCCAATGGATCTTGCAGTACGGCCTGTCAGCCTTCCAGTCTTCTCGGCCGCCGCAGCTTCCCGGCAGCCAGTGCACATGGCAACTTCCTTGCCAGGGGCTTTGGTCTTGGCCTTCTTGCCGGTACTAGGAACGCTAGATCCCTCGACAGCCAGAACTGTTTTCTCCTTGCGCTTTGATGTCTACTATGCAACTTTATTCTGGTAGACACGTGTTGGGCCTCCAAGCACAGAGTTTTGTAGGGCAGTAGCAATTTTCCCTCAAGTGGATGACCTAAGGTTTATCAATCTGTGTGAGGCGTAGGATGAAGATAGTCACTGATGTCTACTACACAACCTTCTTCTTGTAGACGTTGTTGGGCCTGCAAGTGCACATGTTTGTATGACAGTAGCAAATTTCTCTCAAGTGGATGAACTGTTTTCTCCTTGCGCTTTGATGTCTACTATACAACTTATGGGAACAACAATTAACTAGCATAGGAAGTCAAAACAAGCATAACTTCAAAACTTTAAACACATAGAGAGGAAACTTGACATTATTGCAATTCCTACAAGCATATGTTCCTCCCTCATAATAATTTTCAGTAGCATCATGAATGAATTCAACAATATAACCAACACCTAAAGCATTCTTTTCATGATCTACAAGCGTATAAAATTTACTACTCTCCACATAAGCAAAATTCTTCTCATCAATAGTAGTGGGAGCAAACTCGACAAAATAACTATCATGTGGGGTATAATCTAATTGAAAACTAAAATCATGGTGACAAGTTTCATGGTTATCATTATTATTAATAGCAAACAAGTCATCACAATAATCATCATAAATAGCAACTTTGTTCTCATAATCAATTGGAACCTCTTCCGAAATAGTGGAATCATCACTAAATAAAGTTGACAGTCTTCCAAATCCACTTTCATGTTCATCACAATAAGATGCAACATCCTCCAAAATAGTGGGATCAATACTTCCTAAAGTTGACACTCTTCCAAACCCACTTTCATCAATATAATCATCATAAATAGGAGGCATTCTATCATCATAATAAATTTGCTCATCAAAACTTGGGGGACAAAAAATATCATCTTCATCAAACATAGCATCCCCAAGCTTGTGGATTTGCATATCATTAGCCTTATGGATATTCAAGGAATTCATACTAAGAACATTGCAATCATGCTCATCATACAAAGATTCAGTACAAGCATTTTAATGCACTCTTCTTCTAGCACTTGAGCACAATTTTCCTTCCAATCACACTCATGAAAGATATTAAAAAGATGAAGCGTATGAGACAAACTTAACTCCTTTTTTTGTAGTTTTCTTTTATAAACTAAACTAGTGATAAAACAACAAACAAAAAGATTCGATTGCAAGATCTAAAGATATACCTTCAAGCACTCACCTCCCCGGCAACGGCGCCAAAAAAGAGCTTGATGTCTACTACACAACCTTCTTCTTGTAGACGTTGTTGGGCCTGGAAGTGCATAGGTTTGTAGGACAGTAGCAAATTTCCCTCAAGTGGATGACCTAAGGTTTATCAATCCATAGGAGGCGTAGGATGAAGATGGTCTCTCTCAAGCAACCCTGCAACAAAATAACAAAGAGTCTCTTGTGTCCCCAACACACCCAATACAATGGTAAATTGTATAGGTGCACTAGTTCGGCGAAGAGATGGTGATACAAGTGCAATATGGATGGTAGATAAAGGTTTTTGTAATCTGAAAATATAAAAACAGCAAGGTAACTAATGATAAAAGTGAGCGTAAACAGTGTTGCAATGATCGAAAACAAGGCCTAGGGTTCATACTTTCACTAGTGCAAGTTCTCTCAACAATAATAACATAGATAGATCATATAACAAGCCCTCAACATGCAACAAAGAGTCACTCCAAAGCCACTAATAGCGGAGAACAAACGTAGAGATTATGGTAGGGTACGAAACCACCTCAAAGTTATTCTTTTGGATCGATCTATTAAAGAGTTCGTACTAGAATAACACCTTAAGACACAAATCAACCAAAATCCTAATGTCACCTAGATACTCCATTGTCACCTCAAGTAGCCGTGGGCATGATTATACTATATGCGTCACACAATCTCAAATTCATCCAACCAACACAAAGTACTTCAAAGAGTGCCCCAAAGTTTCTACTGGAGAGTCAAGAAAACGTGTGCCAACCCCTATGCATAGGTTCATGGGCGGAACCCGCAAGTTGGTCACCAAAACATACATCAAGTGGCACGTGAAATCCCATTGTCACCACAGATAAACACGACAAGACATACATCAAGTGTTCTCAAATCAAAGACTCAATCCGATAAGATAGCTTCAAGAGGGAAACTCAATTCATCACAAGAGAGTAGAGGGGGGAGAAACATCATAAGATCCAACTATAATAGCAAAGCTCGCGATACATCAAGATCGTGCCATAGAGAGAACACGAGAGAGAGAGAGAGAGAGATCAAACGCATAGCTACTGGTACATACCCTCAGCCCCGAGGGTGAACTACTCCCTCCTCGTCATGGAGAGCGCCGGGATGATGAAGATGGCCACCGGTGATGGGTTCCCCCTCCGGCAGGGTGCCGGAACAGACTCCCGAGAGATTTTTTGTGGCTACAGAGGCTTGCGGCGGCGGAACTCCCGATCTATCTTGATATTCAATGTTTTTAGGGTACGTAGGCTTATATAGGCGAAAGAAGTCGGTCGGGAGGTGCTCGAGGGGCCCACGAGACAGGGGGCGCGCCCTATAGGGGGGGCGCTCTCCTATCTCGTGGCTGCATCGAGGATCTTCTAACGTGAACTCCAAGTCTCCAGGATCATATTCTTCCAAAAAATCACGCTACCGAAGGTTTCATTCCGTTTGGACTCCGTTTGATATTCCTTTTTTTCGAAATACTGAAACAGGCAATAAAACAGCAATATGGGCTGAGCCTCTGGTTAATAGGTTAGTCCCAAAAGTAATATAAAAGTGTATAATAAAGCCCGTAATCATTCAAAATAGATAGTAAAATAGCATGAATGCTTCATAAATTATAGATACGTTGGAGACGTATCAGCATCCCCAAGCTTAATTCCTGCTCGTCCTCGAGTAGGTAAATGATAAAGAAAGAATTTATGAAGTGTGAATGCTAGAAGGTGCACAAGTTTGATCAATGATAATTTCAATCACCTTTTCTAGCATGATAACATGTCATACCAGTAGTTCATCTCATAAAACTTCTCACGATAAAGTAACAAGCAATTCACGTGTCAAAGCATAGACCATAAACTTTCTTGAAAACTAGCAAACTTCATTCTTAGTCATCAAACAATTGCAATTCATCTTATTTTCAGGAATAGCAAACTCCACATACTCAACTATCATATAGTCTTCTATAATTGCTAACAGTCACGCAATACTAATGGTTATGAAGTTTCAATCGGACACTGAGAAAGATAGGGGCTTATAGTATTGCCTCCCAACGTATTCACCTTTGGGTGATGTCAACAATAATAGTTCATGCTAACTTACATCCAATTGGATATATATATATATATATATATATATATATATATATATATATATATATATATATATATATATATATATATATATATCAAGATCACCCCAACAAAAAGTGCTTGCCAAAGGATAAAATGAAAAAGGGAAAGGTGAAGATCACCTTGACTCTTGCATAAAGTAAAAGACACAAAGTAAAAGATAGGCCCTTCGCAGAGGGAAGCAGAGGTTGTCGTGCGCTTTTAGGGTTGGATGCACAAAATCTTAATGTGAATGAACGTCACTTTATATTGCCACTTGTATATGGACCTATATTATGCAGTCCGTCGCTTTTATTGCTTCCATAACAAGAGATCGTATAAAGCTATTTTCTTCACACCAAAAGATCATACATATTTAGAGAGCAAATTTTATTGCTTCCACCGATGACAACTTACTTGAAGGATCTTACTCAATCCATAGGTAGGTATGGTGGACTCTCATGGGAAAACTGGGTTTAAGGATATTTGGAAGCACAAGTAGTATTTCTACTTGGTGCAAGAAATTTTTGCTAGCATGAGGGGGAAAGGCAAGCTCAACATGTTTGAATGATCCATGACAATATACTTTAACTGAGATGTCGGAAAACATAAACCATTATGTTGGCTTCCTTGCCCAACATCAACTCTTTAGCATGTCATACTTAATGAGTGCTCCCAATTATAAAAGATGCCTAGGATAGTGTATTTATATGCGAAATCTCTCTTCCTTCAATATTCTTTCATGAATTGTTCAAATGACCAATACAATGCTTGCTAACCTTCAATAAATTTACAACCTCTACTTCTTAGATGTGAAGTCATTACTCCCCATGGGATAAGCAAATGAGGCATATATAATTTCAAATTTATGACAATCAACTCATTCAACCATTTACTCATAGGATAGAAGTGAAGCACACGAGTAAATGACAAACTACTCCAAAAAGATATAAGTAAAGATCAATGAGTAGCTAAATAATTATGTAACTATGTGAAGATTCTCTCTCATTAAAGAATTTCAGATCTTGGTATTGTATTCAAACAGCAAACAAAACAAAATAAAATGACATTGCAAGGATAGCACAACTCATGTGAAGAAGCAAAAACTTAGGCTCAACTGATACTAACCGATAGTTGTTGAAGAAGAAAGGTGGGATGCCTACCGGGGCATCCCCAAGCTTAGATGCTTGAGAATTCTTGAAATATTATCTTGGGGTGCCTTGGGCATTCCCAAGCTTGAACTTTTGTGTCTCCTTAATTCCTCTCATATCATGGTTTCTCTTTTTATCAAAAGCTTCATCCACACCAAACTCAACAAGAACTCGTGAGATAGGTTAGTATAAACCAATGCAAAACCTTATCATTTTCTACTGTAACAATTCACTAAAATTATTATTCCACATTGCATACTAAATGCCTCTGCATATTTAATACTCCTATCCTCAAATAGAATCATTAAACAAGCAAACATATGCAAACAATGGAAACATAACAGCAATCTGTCGAAACAGTACAGTCTGTAAAGAATGCAAAGGTATCAATACTTCGCTAACTCAACAAATTATGAAATAAAATTCCCACTGTATTAAATTTATCAGAGCTCATTATGCAAAAAGTTTTAACATTATACCGTTCTCTGACTTTTCTAGGGAAATTTTGCAACAGCGGTAAACTTCCTGTTTTCACACAGCAACATGTATACTAGCAAAATAAGCATGACAAAGGCTGTCCTTGACATTTTTATTGAAACTAAAGATGCAAAACATTATTCTAAATAACAGAAATCAAATAATAACAAAAGAAAATGACGCTCCAACCAAAACACATATCATGTGGTGAATAAAAATATAGCTCCAAGTAAAGTTACCGATGAACGAAGACGAAAGAGGGGATGCCTTCCGAGGCATCCCCAAGCTTAGGCTCTAGGTTGTCCTTGGATATTACCTTGGGGTGCCTTGGGAATCCCCAAGCTTAGGCTCTTGCCACTCCTTATTCCATAGTCCATCGAATCTTTACCCAAAACTTGAAAACTTCACAACACAAAACTCAACAGAAAACTCGTAAGCTCCGTTTGTATAAGAAAATAAAACAACCACTGAGGTACTGTAATGAACTCATGATAAATTCATATTGGTGTAATATCTACTGTACTCCAACTTATCTATGGTTCATACCCTTCGATACTACTCATAGATTCATCAAAATAAGCAAACAACACATAGAAAACATAATCTGTCAAAAACAGAACAATCTGTAGTAATCTGTATCAAACGTATACTTATGGAACTCCAGAAATTCTACAAAATTAGGAAGTCCTAAGAAATTTGTTTCCAAATCCAGAGCAAAGAGAATCAGATCATAATAACATTTCTGTGAATTAACAAAACTAATTTACTGGGTGCAAAAGTTTCTGATTCTTAGCAGGATCAACACAACTATCACCGTAAGCTATCCTAAAGGTCTTACTTGGCACTTTATTGAAACAAAAGCTATAAAACATGATTATTAAAGTGGAATAATCATGTGGACACACAAAAACAGTAAAGGTAAATATTGGGTTGTCTCCCAACACGTGCTTTTCTTTAATGCCTTTCTAGCTAGGCATGATGATGACAATGATGCTCACATAAAAGATAAGAATTGAAACATAACGGGAGCATCATGAAGCATATGACTAGCTCATTTAAGTCTAACCCACTTCCTATGCATAGGGATTTTGTGAGCAAACAACTTATGGGAACAAAAATCAACTAGCATAGGAAGTCAAAACAAGCATAACTTCAAAACTTTAAGCACATAGAGAGGAAACTTGACATTATTGCAATTCCTACAAGCATATGTTCCTCCCTCATAATAATTTTCAGTAGCATCATGAATGAATTCAACAATATAACCAGCACCTAAAGCATTCTTTTCATGATCTACAAGCATATAAAATTTACTACTCTCCACATAAGCAAAATTCTTCTCATCAATAGTAGTGGGAGCAAACTCAACAAAATAACTATCATGTGGGGCATAATCCAATTGAAAACTAAAATCATGGTGACAAGTTTCATGGTTATCATTATTCTTAATAGCATATAAGTCATCACAATAATCATCATAAATAGCAACTTTGTTCTCATAATCAATTGGAACCTCTTACGAAATAGTGGAATCATCACTAAATAAAGTTGACACTCTTCCAAATCCACTTTCATGTCCATCACAATAAGATTCAACATCCTGCAAAATAGTGGGATCACTACTTCGTAAAGTTGACACTCTTCCAAACCCACTTTCATCAATATAATCATCATAAATAGGAGGCCTTCTATCATCATAATAAATTTGCTCATTAGAACTTGGGGGACAAAAAATATCATCTTCATCAAACATAGCATCCCCAAGCTTGTGGCTTTGCATATCATTAGCCTTATGGATATTCAAGGAATTCATACTAACAACATTGCAATCATGCTCATCATACAAAGATTCAGTACAAAACATTTTAATGCACTCTTCTTCTAGCACTTGAGCACAATTTTCCTTTCCATCAAACTCATGAAAGATATTAAAAAGACGAAGCATATGAGACAAACTTAACTCCATTTTTTGTAGTTTTCTTTCATAAACTAAACTAGTGATAAAACAAGAAACAAAAAGATTCGATTGCAAGATCTAAAGATATACCTTCAAGCACTCACCTCCCCGGCAACGGCGCCAGAAAAGAGCTTGATGTCTACTACACAACCTTCTTCTTGTAGACGTTGTTGGGCCTGGAAGTGCATAGGTTTGTAGGACAGTAGCAAATTTCCCTCAAGTGGATGACCTAAGGTTTATCAATCCGTAGGAGGCGTAGGATGAAGATGGTCTCTCTCAAGCAACCGTGCAACCAAATAACAAAGAGTCTCTTGTGTCCCCAACACACCCAATACAAAGGTAAATTGTATAGGTGCACTAGTTCGGCGAAGATATGGTGATACAAGTGCAATATGGATGGTAGATAAAGGTTTTTGTAATCTGAAAAAATAAAACAGCAAGGTAACTAATGATAAAAGTGAGCGTAAACGGTATTGCAATGATCGAAAACAAGGCCTAGGGTTCATACTTTCACTAGTGCAAGTTCTCTCAACAATAATAACATAGATAGAACATATAACAAGCCCTCAACATGCAACAAAGAGTCACTCCAAAGACACTAATAGCGGAGAACAAACATAGAGATTATGGTAGGGTACGAAACCACCTCAATGTTATTCTTTCGGATCGATCTATTAAAGAGTTCGTACTAGAATAACACCTTAAGACACAAATCAACCAAAATCCTAATGTCACCTAGATACTCCATTGTCACCTCAAGTATCCGTGGGCATGATTATACGATATGCGTCACACCATCTCAAATTCATCCAACCAACACAAAGTACTTCAAAGAGTGCCCCAAAGTTTCTACCGGAGAGTCAAGAAAACGTGTGCCAACCCCTATGCATAGGTTCATTGGCGGAACCCGCAAGTTGGTCACCAAAACATACATCAAGTGGCACGTGAAATCTCATTGTCACCAAAGATAAACACGGCAAGACATACATCAAGTGTTCTCAAATCAAAGACTCAATCCGGTAAGATAACTTCAAGAGGGAAACTCAATTCATCACAAGAGAGTAGAGGGGGGAGAAAAATCATAAGATCCAACTATAATAACAAAGCTCACGATACATCAAGATCGTGCCATAGAGAGAACACGAGAGAGAGAGAGAGATCAAACACATAGCTACTGGTACATACCCTCAGCCCCAAGGGTGAACTACTCCCTCCTCGTCATGGAGAGCACCGGGATGATGAAGATGGCCACCGGTGATGGGTTCCCCCTCCGGCAGGGTGCCGGAACGGACTCCCGAGAGGTTTTTGGTGGCTACAGAGGCTTGCGGCGGCGGAACTCCTAATCTATCTTGATATTCGATGTTTTTAGGGTACGTAGGCTTATATAGGCGAAAGAAGTCGGTCGGGAGGTGCTCGAGGGGCCCACGGGACAGGGGGCGCGCCCTATAGGGGGGGCGCCCTCCTATCTCGTGGCTACCTCGAGAATGTTCTGACATGAACTCCAAGTCTCCAGGATCATATTCTTCCAAAAAATCACGCTGCCAAAGGTTTCATTCCGTTTGGACTCCATTTGATATTCCTTTTCTTCGAAATACTAAAACAGGCAATAAAACAGCAATATGGGCTGGGCCTCTGGTTAATAGGTTAGTCCCAAAAGTAATATAAAAGTGTATAATAAAGCCCATAATCATTCAAAACAGATAGTAAAATAGCATGAATGCTTCATAAATTATAGATACGTTGGAGACGTATCAGTCACTCTCAAGTAACCTTGCAATCAAATGCAATAAATCTCTTGTGTCCCCAACACACTGAATACAATAGCAAATTGTATAGGTGCACTAGTTCGGCGAAGAGATGCTGATAAAAGTGTAATATGGATGGTAGAAATATATTTTTATAATCTGAATAAATAAAAACAGCAAGGTAGCAAATAGTAAACGGGCACAAAAACAATATTGCAATGCTTGAAAACAAGGCCTAGGATCCGTACTTTCGCTAGTGCAATCTCTCAACAGTGCTAATATAATTGGATCATATAACCATCCCTCAAAGTGCGATAAAGAATCACTCCAAAGTTCCTATCTAGCGGAGAACATAAGAATAAATTGTTTGTAGGGTACAAAACCAGCTCAAAGCTATTCTTTCCATTCGATCTATTCAAGAGTTTGTACTAAAATAACACAAGGCTATTCTTTCCGTTCAATCTGTCCTGGAGTTCTTACTAAAATAACACCAAAGAAATTCAATTTCATAATACTCAATCCAACATAAAGAACTTCAAAGAGTGCCCCAAGATTTCTACTGGAGAAACAAAAGACGAGAACGTGCATCAACCCCTATGCACAGATTACCCCAATGTCACCGCGGGAATCCGCGAGTTGAATGCCAAAACATATATCAAGTGAATCAATATGATACCCCATTTTCACCATGAGTATTCAATTGCAAGACATATATCAAGTGTTCTCAAATCCATAAAACTATTCAATCCGATAACAACGAAATCTCAAAGGGAAAAACTCAATTCATCACAACAAGATAGAGATGGGAACACACTATATGATCCGACTATATTAAAAAGCTCACAATACATCAAGATCGTGACATCTCAAGAACATGAGAGAGAGAGAGAGAGAGAGAGCGAGAGCGAGAGAGAGAGAGAGATTAAACACATAGCTACTGGTACAAACCCTCAACCCCGTGGGTGGACTACTCCCTCCTCATCATGGTGGCCGCCAGGATGATGAAGATGGTCACCGGTGATGATCTCCCCCTCCAACAGGGTGCCCAAACGGTGTCTAGACTGGATCTCGTGGATAGAAAGGCCTTGCGGCGGCAAAACTTCTGATCTAGGGCTACCCCAAGGATTTGGAATATTTGGGATTTTATAGGGTAAAGAGGCGGTCCAGGGGGCACCCGAGGTGGGCAGCACCTACCAGGGCATGCCTGGGCCTCCTGGCAGGCCCTGGTGGGTACTGCTCCCCTCGAGCAGCCCCCAGGTGCTTCCTTGGCCCACTAGCTTTCTTTTGGCCCCAAAAAATCCTCTAGGAGTTTTGTTTCCTCTGGACTTTGTTTGATATTGATTTCTTGCGATGTAAAAAACAAGCAAAAAACAGCAGCTAGCACTGGGCACTGGGTCAATAGGTTAGTCCCAAAAAATGATACAAAGTTGCTATAGAATGATTGTAAAACATCCAAGAATGATAATAAAACAACATGAATACTTCATAAATTATAGATACGTTGGAGACATATCAGCATCCCCAAGCTTAATTCCTACTCGTCCTCGAGTAGGTAAATGATAAAAGAAATAATTTATGAAGTGTGAATGCTAGCAAAGTGCAGAAGTTTGATCAATGATAATTTCATTCACTTTTCCTAGCATCATAACAACAATTCTTTCTTATAAAACTTCTCATGCTATAGTAGCAACCAGTTCACATATTAAGGTTCAAACAATGAATTCTCTTGAAACTCAACAACCTATGTTCTCAGTCACCAAGCAATTGCAACTCAACTTATTCAATAGAGTCTAAGTAAGAGCTCCACATACTCAACCATCTTATAGTCTTCTATGATTGCTAACAATCACCGCATACACATGAGCAAAATGTTTCAACCGGACACATAGAAAGATAGGGGCTTATAATTTCGCCTCTCAACATATTCACCTTTGGGTGATGTCAACAATAATAACTCATGCTACCCATATTCAACTGGACATATGTGCCTAGATCTTTCCTCACCAAATGATGCTTGCCAAGGGAGAAAAATAAAAAGGAATAGAGAGAAAAACTTTGACTCTTGCATGAAAATAATACATAAAAGTAAAAGATTGGCCCTTCGCAGAGGGAAGCATAGGTTTCCATGCGCTTATTTGTTTGTATGCTCAACCTCTTAGTGCAAAAGAATGTCACGTTCTATTGCCCCTTATGATAGCAACCTTTATTATGTAGTCTATCGCTTTTATTGTTTGCCATCACAAGTTCGTACAACGCTCAATTTTCTCTTACACTAAATGATCTAACACTTTTAGAAGCAATTTTTATTGCCTTATTGCGCCGATGACAACTTACTTGAAGGATCTTGCTCAATCCATAGGTAGGTATGGTGGACTCTCAAAACAAGATTTGGGTTTAAGGATTTTTGGATGCACAAGTAGTATCTCTACTTGGTGCGGAATTTTTGGCTAGCAAAGATAAGGGGAAAGCACCACATGTTGAAGGATCTATGACAATATAACTTCTATGTGAATATGAACAAAAATAAATCATTACATTTTCTTCCTTGTCTAATGTCAACAATTTTGGCATATAATATTTTGATGTGGGCTCACAATCACAAAATATATCCAAGATAGTGTATTTGCATGTGAAAGGTCTCTTCCTTATACTAATTATTCGTGAATTGCTTGTATGGCCAATATTGTGATTATCAAGCTTCAAAAGCTTTCACTTTCTACACCCAATGTGAGGCCACTACTAGGCATGATATGAACATGTAATTTCAACTTCATGATATTTAATTCATTCAACAATTTACTCATAGGATATAAGTGAAGCACTAGAGTAAATCCATAGAAAAGAGCTTCGTTGACGGGATGTGAATGCCGCTTACGTAGCCTCTGATTTGAGGACTCTATTTTACTTAAAAAAAACTCAGGTCTAATATTTTAGTAAAATAGCAAGCAAAATTGAAATAAAAGTACATTCTAAGAATAGCACAACTCATGTGAAAAAGCAAAAACTTAGGCTCAACTGATACTAACCGATAATTGTTGATGAAGAAAGGTGGGAGCCTACCGGGGCATCCCCAAGCTTACATGCTTGAGACTTCTTGAAATATTATCTTGGGGTGCCTTGGTCATCCCCAATCTTGAGCTTTTGTGTCTCCTTAATTCTTCTCATATCACGGTTTTCCTAAATCTCAAAAGCTTCATCCACACAAAACTCGACAAGAACTCGTGAGATAAGTTAGTATAAATCAATGCAAAACCTTAACATTATCTACTGTAGAAAATCAGTAAAATTATTATTCAACATTGCACACTAAATGGCTCTGCATATTTAATATTCCTATCCTCAAATATAATCATCAAACAAGCAAACATATGCAAACAATGCAACCATAACGGCAATCTGCCAAAACAGTACAGTCTGTAAAGAATGTAAGATTCATCATACTTCCCTAACCCCAAAAATTCTGAAACAAATACCACACTTTAGAAAATTTATCAGAGCTTATTTTGCAAAAAAAAATCATCGTTTTACCACATTCTGACTTTTCTAGGGAATTTTTGCAACAACGATAATTTTTTTGTTTTGAAACAACAACATGTAGACTTGCAAAATAAGCATGGCAAGGGCTATACTTGACATTTTTATTGAAATAAAAGATGCAAAACATTATTCTAAATGACAGCAAGCAAATCCTAACAAAATAAATTGACGCTCCAAGCAAAACACATATCATGTGATAAATGAAAACATAGCTCCAAGTGAGGTTATCGCTAATGTTGGAGACGAAAGAGGGGATGCCTTCTGGGGCATCCCCAAGCTTAGTTGCTTGGATCTTCCTCGAATATTACCTGGGGGTGCCTTGGGCATCCCCAAGCTTAGGGTCTTGTCACTCCTTATTCTCCTCATATCAACATTTCACCCAAAACTTGAAAACTTCAGTCACACAAAACTTAACGGAACTTCGTGAGATAGGTTAGTATGATAAAGAGCAAACCATTTCACTTTGGTACTGTCATAGACAATATTCATAATTTTTTCCATACAATGCCCACTGTATCATATCATTTCTACAATTTATATTGAGCAATATAAGCCATAGAAACAAGGAAACAAGTAAACTATGCATTGAAAACAGAATCTGTCAAAAACAGAACAGTCTGTAGTAATCTGTACTCAAACCATACTTCTGATACTCCAAAAATTATGAGAAAAACTATTACCACGTGATAAATTTGTATATTAATCTTATGCAAAAAGAAGCAACTCAAAAGAACTCTTCTGTTAAAAATGAGAGTTATTTTCGTGAGCGCAAAAGTTTCTGTTTTTAGCTAGATCAAATCAACTATCACCCAACATGATCCCAAAGGCTTTACTTGGCACTTTATTGAAACAAAGACAAGAAAACATAATTAATACAGTAGCTTAATCATGTGAACACACAAAAACAGTAGGTAAAAGTGTTGGGTTGTCTCCCAACAAGTGCTTTTCTTTAATGCCTTTTAGCTAGGCCTGATGAGTTCAATGATGCTCACATAAAAGATAAGAATTGAAACATTAAAAAGAGCATCATGAATCACATGGCTAGCACATTTAAGTCTAACCCAGTTCCTATGAATAGGGATTTTGTGATCAAACAACTTATGGGAACAAGAATCAACTAGCATAGGAAGGCAAAACAAGCACAACTTCAAAACTTTCAACATAAAGAGAGGAAACTTGATATTATTGCAATATGTAGAAGCACATGTTCCTCTCACGTAATAATTTTCAGTAGCATCATCAATGAATTCAACAATATAACTATCACATGAAGCACTCTTTTCATGATGCATGAGCATAGAAATTTTATTACTCTCCACATAAGAAAATTTATTCTCATGAATAGTAGCGGGAGCAAATTCAACAAAATAACTATCATGTGATTGAAAATTAAAATCATGATGACAAGTTTCATGGTTATCATTATTCTTTATAGCATACATGTCATCACCATAATCATCATAGATAGCGACCTTGTTCTCATAGTCTATTGAAGCCTCGTCCAAAATGGTGGATTCATCATTAAATAAAGTCACGACCTCTCCGAATGCACTTTCATCATTATAATCATCATAAATAGAAGGCATGCAATCATTATAACAAATTTGCACATAAAATCTTGGGGGACTAAAAACATCATATTCATCAAACATAGTATCCCTAAGCTTGTGGCTTTGCATATCATTAGCATCATGGATATTCGAAGAGTTCATGCCAACAACATTGCAATCATGCTCATCATTCCTAGATTCCATGCCAAACATTTTATAGAATTCTTCTTCTAACAATTGAGCACAACTTTTCGATCCATCATTTTCAAGAAGATATTATAAAGATGATCAATAATATGATGCAACCTAAATTCCATTTTTATGTAGTTTTCTTTTTATAAACCAAGCTAGTGATGAAACAAGAAACTAAAAGATTCGATTGCAAGATCTAAAGATATACCTTCAAGCACTCACCTCCCCGGCAACGGCGCCAGAAAAGATCTTGATGTCTACTACGCAACTTTATTCTTGTAGACACATGTTGGGCCTCCAAGCATAGAGTTTTGTAGGACAGTAGCAATTTTCCCTTAAGTGGATGACCTAAGGTTTATCAATCCGTGAGAGGCATAGGATGAAGATAGTCTCTCTCAAGCAACCCTGCAATCAAATACAATAAACCTCTTGTGTCCCCAACACACCCAATACAATGGCAAATTGTATAGGTGCACTAGTTTGGCGAAGAGATGGTCATAAAAGTGTAATATGGATGGTAGAAATATACTACCTCCGTCCAGGTTTATTGGTCCCCATTGTATTTCGTGCCAAACTTTGACCATAGATTAAACTAACAAAATGTTCACGCATGTCACCAAACATTATATTTTTGAAAACTATGTTCAAATACGAATCCAATGAAATAATTTTTCTTGACATGCACTAACATTTTGTTAGTTAAATCTTTAGACAAAATTTGGCACAAACTACAAAGGGGACCTATAAACCAGGATGGAGGTAGTACTTTATAATCTAAATAAATAAAAACAACAAGGTAGCGAATAGTAAACGGGAACAAAAACGGTATTGCAATGCTTGAAAACAAGGCCTAGGATCCGTACTTTCGCTAGTGCAATCTCTCAACAGTGCTAATATAATTCGATCATATAACCATCCCTCAAAGTGCGAGAAAGAATCGCTCCAAAGTTCCTATCTAGCGGAGAACATAAGAATACATTGTTTGTAGGGTACGAAACCACCTCAAAGCTATTCTTTCCGTTCGATCTATTCAAGAGTTCGTACTAAAATAACACAAAGCTATTCTTTCCGTTCAATCTATGCTAGAGTTCGTACTAAAATAACACCAAAGAACGTTCATATTCATAATACTCAATCCAACACAAAGAACTTCAAAGAGTGCCCCAAGATTTCTATTGGAGAAACAAAAGACGAGAACATGCATCAACCCCTATGCATAGATTACCCCAATGTCATCGCGGGAATTCGCGAGTTGAGTGCCAAAACATATATCAAGTGAATCAATACGATACCCCATTGTCACCACGTGTATTAAATTGCAAGACATATATCAAGAGTTCTCAAATCCGTAAAAGTATTCAATCCGATAACAACGAAATATCTAAGGGGAAAACTCAATTCATAACAACAAGATAGAGAGGGTAAAACATCATATGATCCATCTATATTAACAAAGCCCGCGATACATCAAGATCGTGACATCTCAAGTACACGAGAGAGAGAGAGAGAGAGAGAGAGAGAGAGAGAGAGAGAGAGAGAGATTAAAAACATAATTATTGGTACAAACCCTCAGCCCCGAGTGTCACTAGTAGAAAATAGGGATTTGGTTCAGGCCGTGCCAGCCCATTAGTCCCTGTTCAGTCAAGAACGGGGACCCATGGGGGCATAGGCCCGGTTCGTGAGGCCAGTGGGCCGGCCGGGCCATCATGGGGCATTGGTCCCGGTTCATCTGGCCCCTTTGGTCCCGGTTCTAGGCACGAACCGGGACCAATGTGCCTTGCTCCTGGCCCACCACCATTGGTCCTGGTTGGTGGCATGAGCCGAGACCAAAGGGTGTCCTTTAATCCCGGTTCCAGCCACGAACCGGGACCAATGAATTGCCTATATATCCCCCTCGCCAGCGAGCAGAGCACTCCACTACTGGCTGGCCATTGGAGAGCTTTGTGGTGCTCTAGCTCACCTCCTATGCACATTAGGTGTTTGCTACGTCTTGAGCTTGCGTTGGTTTTCCTTGAAGAGGAAAGGGTGATGCAGCAATAGTAGCATAAGTATTTCCCTCGGTTTTTGAGAACTAAGGTACCAATCCAGTAGGAGGCTCCTCAAAAGTCCCACGCACCTACACAAACAATCAAAGAACTCACAACCAACGCAATAAAGTGGTTGTCAATCCCTTCACGTCCACTAAAGAAAGTGAGATCTGATAGAGATAGTATGATAAGATAAATATATTTTTGGTCTTTTATAATATAGATGCAAAAAGTAAAGATGCAAATAAAAGTAGATTGAAAACTTATATGATAAAAGATAGACCCGGGGGCCATAGGTTTCACTAGAGGCTTCTCTCAAGATAGCATAAGTATTATGGTGGGTGAACAAATTATTGTCGTGCAATTGATAGAAAAGCGAATAATTGTGAGATTATCTAGGCATGATCATGTATATAGGCATCATGTCCGCGACAAGTAGACCGACTCCTGCCTGCATCTACTACTATTACTCCACACATCGACCGACTCCTGCCTGCATCTAGAGTATTAAGTTCATAAAGAACAAAGTAACGCATTAATAAAGATGACATGATGTAGAGGGATAAACTCAAGCAATATGATATAAACCCCATCTTTTTATCCTCGATGGCAACAATACAATACGTGCATTGCTGCCCCTGCTGTCACTTGGAAAGGACACCACAAGATTAAACCCAAAGCTAAGCACTTCTCCCATGGCAAGAAAGATCAATCTAGTAGGCCAAACCAAACTGATAATTCGAAGAGACTTGCAAAGGTAACTCAATCATACATAAAAGAATTCAGAGGAGATTCAAATATTTCTCATAGATAAACTTGATCATAAACCCACAATTCATCGGATCTCGACAAACACACCGCAAAAAGAGTTTACATCGAATAGATCTCCACAAGAGAGGGGGAGAACATTGTATTGGGATACAAAAAGAGAGAAGAAGCCATCTAGCAAATAACTATGGACCCGAAGGTCTGTGGTAAACTACTCACAACTCATCGGAGGGGCTATGGTGTTGATGTAGAAGCCCTCCATGGTCGATTCCCCCTCCGGCGGAGCACCGACGAAGGCTCCAAGATGGGATCTCGTGGATACAGAAGGTTACGACAGTGGAAATTGTGTTTCGTTGGCTCCCTGGATGTTTTCGGGGTACGTAGGTATATATAGGAGGAAGAAGTACGTCGGTGGCCGCCTGTGGGGCCCAGGAGATAGGGGGTGCGCCCAAAGGAGGTGGGCGCGCCCTCCTGTCTCCTGGCCGCCTCGCAAGCTTATTGACTTGCACTCCAAGTTCTCCAGATCATGTTCATTCCAAAAATCACGCTCCCGAAGGTTTCATTCTGTTTGGACTTCGTTTGATATTCCTTTTCTTCCAAATACTGAAATAGGAAAAAAAACAGCAATACAGGTTGGGCCTCCGGTTAGTAGGTTAGTCCCAAAAATGATATAAATGTGTAAAATAAAGCCCATAAACATCCAAAAGGGGTAATATAATAGCATGGAACAATCAAAAATTATAGATACGTTGGAGACGTATCAGGCATCCCCATGCTTAATTCCTGCTCGTCCTCGAGTAGGTAAATGATAAAAACAGAATTTTTGATGTGGAATCCTACCTAGCATAATTCTCAATGTAATTTTCTTTATTGTGGCATGAATGTTCAGATCCAAATGATTCAAGATAAAAGCTTATAAAACATAAAAATAATAATGCTTCGAAGCATACTAACAAATAATCATGTCCTATCAAAATAGCATAGCCAAAGAAAGCTTATCCCTACAAAATCATATAGTTAGGCCATGCTTCATTTTCATTACACAAAATACTCCCATCATGCACAACCCCGGTTTCAGCCAAGCAATTGATTCATACTTTTTAACGCGCTTCAGCTTTTTCAATCTTATGCAATACATGAGCGCAAGCCATGGACATAGCACTATGGTGGTGGTTATGAGGACAAAAAAGAGGGAGAAGAAAGTCTCACATCAACTAGGCGTATCAACGGTCTATGGAGATGCCCATCAATAGATATCAATGTGAGTGAGTAGGGATTGCCATGCAACAGATGCACCAGAGCTGTAAATACATGAAAGCTCAACAAAAGAAACTAAGTGGGAGTGCATCCAACTCGCTTGCTCATGAAGACCAAGGGCATTTTTAGGAAGCCCATCATTGGAATATACAAGCCAAGTTCTATAATGAAAAATTCCCACTTAGTATATGAAAGTGACAACATAGGACACTCTCTATCATGAAGAGCATGGTGCTACTTTGAAGCACAAGTGTGGAAAAAGAGATAGTAGCATTGTCCCTTCTCTCTTTTTCTCTCATTTTTTTCTTCTTTTTTTATTCTTTTTTTCCTTTTTTTTCTTTGGCCTTTCCTTTTTTTGGTCTTTTTTTTCTTTTTTTCTTTTTAAAGTCCGAAGTCTCATCCCGACTTGTGGGGGAATCATAGTCTTCATCATCCTTTCCTCACTGAGACAATGCTCTAATAATGAAGATCATCACACTTTTATTGATTTACAAGTCAAGAATTACAACTCAAAGATAGAACAAGATATGACTCTATATGAATGCCTCCGACGGTGTACCGGGATATGCAATGAATTAAGAGCGACATGTATGAAAATTATGAAGGTGGCCTTGCCACAAATATGATGTCAACTACATGATCATGCAAAGAGCAATATGATAATGATGGAACGTGTCATAATAAACGGAACGGTGGAAAGTTGCATGGCAATATATCTCGGTATGGCTATGGAAATGCCATAATAGGTAGGTATGGTGGCTATTTTGAGGAAGGTAAATAATGGGTGCATGATACCGGCGAAAGTTGCGCGGTATAATAGAGGCTAGCAAACTGGAAGGATGAGTGTGCGTATATCCATGGACTAACATTAGTCATAAAGAACTCATATACATTGCAAAAGTCTACTTGCCCTCAAAGCAAATTACTACTACACATGCTCCTAGGGTAAGGGTTGGTAGGAGTTAACCATCGCGCGATCCCGACCTCCACACATAAGGAAGACAATCAAAAGAGCACCTCATGCAACAAATTTGTCACACAACTTTTACCATACGTGCATGCTACGGGACTTGCCAACTTCAACACAAGTATTTATTAATTTCATAATTACCCACTAGCATTACTCTAACATTACTACCTCTATATCTCAAAACAATTATCAAGCATCAAATTGATCATAGCATCCAATTCACTTCCTATGATAGTTTTTATTATACCCAACTTGGATGCTCATTATTCTAGGACCAATTTTATAACCATAGAAAATACCATGCTGTTCTAAAAGACTCTCAAAATAATATAAGTGAAGCATGAGAGACTAGCAATTTCTTCAAAATTAAGCCACCGCCGTGCTCTAAAAGATATAAGTGAAGCACTAGAGCAAAAACTATCAAGCTCAAAAGATATAAGTGAAGCACATAGAGTATTCTAGAAAATTCTAATCAAGTAGGCTTCTCCCAAAAGGTGTGTACATCAAGTATGATTGTGGTAAACTAAAAGGCAAAGACTAATATAATACACGACGCTCCAAGCAAAACACATATCATGTGGTGAATAAAAATATAGCTCCAAGTAAAGTTACCAATGAACGAAGACGAAAGAGGGGATGCCTTCCCGGGGCATCCCAAAGCTTAGGCTTTTGGCTATTCTTGAATATCTTGGGGTGCCTTGGGCATCCCCAAGCTTAGGCTCTTGCCACTCCTTATTCCATAGTCCATCAAAGCTTTACCCAAAACTTGAAAACTTCACAACACAAAACTCAACAGGAAATCTTATAAGCTCCGTTAGTGAAAGAAAACAAAACCACCACATAAGGTACTGTAATGAACTCATTATTTATTTATTTTGGTGTTAAACCTACTTTATTCCAACTTCTCTATGGTTTATAAACTATTTTACTAGCCATAGATGCATCAAAATAAGCAAACAACACACGAAAGGCAGAATCTGTCAAAAACAGAAAAGTCTGTAGCAATCTGTAACTAACGCAAACTTCTTGAACACTAAAACTCCTACCAAAATAGGAAGTCCTGTACAATTTGTCTATTGATCAGCAGCAAAAAGAATCAACTCAAAAGAACGTTTCTGTGATTTAACAAAACTAATTTCGTGTGCGCAAAGTTTCTGTTTTTTAGCAGAATCAAATCAACTATCATCATAGGTTATCCTATAGGTTCTACTTGGCACAAACACTAATCAAAAGATAAAAACACATCTAAACAGAAGGTAGATGCAAAATTTATTACTAAACAGAAACAAAAACAAAAAACACAAAGAAAATTGGGTTGCCTCCCAACTAGCGCTATCGTTTAACGCCCCTAGCTAGGCATAAAAGCGAAGATAGATCTAAGTAGTGCCATCTTTGGCACTCAATTCATAGGTAGCCCGTATAATAGATTCATAAGGTAATTTAACTTTATTTCTTGTAAAGTGCTCCATGCCTTTCTTTAATGGAAATTGGAATCTAATATTCCATTCCTTCATATCAATAATCACACCAATTGTTCTAAGGAAAGGTCTACCAAGAATAATAGGGCAAGAAAGATTGCAATCTATATCAAGAATGATAAAATATATGGGCACCAAATTTCTATTTGCAAGATCCTTCCCATTGGCTTTTTAATGGTGGAATTCGCAAGGTGCAAATTTAAAGAGCAATCATCAAGATCATGGAAACCTAGAATATCACATAAAGTTTTCAGAATCGTGGAAACACTAGAACCCAAATCACACAAAGCAAACACTCATGATCTTTAATTCTAATCTTTATAGTAGGTTCCCACTCATCATTAAGTTTTCTAGGTATAGAAACTTCCAAATTAAGTGTTTCATCATAAGATTGCATCAAGGCATCAACGATATGTTTGGTAAAAGCTTTATTTTGACCATAAGCATGAGGAGAATTAACAACGTATTGCAACAAGGAAATACAACCTTCTAAAGAACAATTATCATAATCAAATTCCTTGAAATCCGAGATAGTGGGTTCAATACTATTTAAAGTCATGACCTCTCCAATCCTACTTTTACCAAATTTAGCATCAAGATCTAAAAACTCCGAATTATTGGGACGCCTTCTAACTAATGTTGACTCATCTCCAGTCCCATTATTATCAAGATTAATATTGAAAAACAAACATCTAATAGGGGACACATCGATAACTTTAAGATCTTCATCATTATTTTCATGGAAACTAGAAGAACACGCCTTTACAAAGCAATCTTTCTTAGCATGCAATCTAGCGGTTCTTTCCTTGCACTCATCAATGGAAATTCTCATTGCTTTGAGAGACTCATTGATATCATGCTTAGGAGGAGAAGATCTAAGTTTAAGAGAATCAACATCAAGCGAAAGTCTATCAACGTTCCTAGCCAAATCATCAACTTTGAGCAATTTTTCTTCAAGCAAGGCATTAAAATTCTTTTGAGAAATCATAAGTTCTTTCACACTATTCTCAAAATCAGAGGGAATCTTATTAAAATTACCATAAGAATTATTGTAGGAATTTCCATAATTATTAGAGGAATTACTAGGGAACGGTCTATAATTAAAGTTTCCTCTATAAGCATTGTTACCGAAACTATTCCTACCAACAAAATTCACATCCATAGATTCATTATTATTCTCAATCAAAGTTGACAAAGGCATATCATTGGGATGAAGAGGAGTATTTTTAGTAGCAAACAACTTCATAAATTCATCCATCTTTCCACTCAAAACATTGATTTCTTCTATAGCATGAACTTTTTTACTAGAAGATCCTTCGGTGTGCCATTGAGAATAATTAGCCATAATATTATCAAGAAGTTTTGTAGCATCCCCTAACGTGATTTCGATAAACGTGCCTCCCACGGCCGAATCTAAAAGATTTATAGAAGCAAAGTTCAAACCGGCATGAAAGTTTTGTATGATCATCCATAAATTCAAACCATGAGTAGGGAAATTGTGAATCATCAATTTCATTCTTTCCCAAGATTGGGTAACATGCTCATGATCAAGTTGTTTAAAATTCATAATATCGTTTCTAAGAGTGATGATTTTAGCGGCAGGAAAATACTTAGAGATAAAAGCATCTTTGCACTTGTTCCAAGAATCAATACTATTTTTAGGCAAAGACGAAAACCAAACTTTAGCATGATCTCTATGTGAAAACAGAAATAACTTCAATTTAACAATATCATTATCCGTATCTTTCTTCTTTTGCATATCACACAAATCAACAAAGTTGTTTAGATGAGTAGCGGCATCTTCACTAGGAAGGCCGGTGAATTGATCTTTCATAACAAGATTCAGCAAAGCAGTATTGATTTTCACAAGACTCAACGTCATTAAGAGGAGCAATCGGAGTACTAAGGAAATCACTATTATTGGTATTGGAGAAATCACACAATTTGGTATTATCTTGCGCCATGGCAACAAGTAATCCAACACACAAGCAAACAGAAAAAAGCAAGCGAAAGAGAGAGGAGGAGATTGGGAAAGAGAGGGCAAATAAAACGGCAAGGGTGAGGTGGGGGAGAGGAAAATGAGAGGCAAATGGCAAATAATGTAAATGCGAGGGAGATGAGTTTGTGATGGGTACTTGGTATGTATTGACTTGAGCAAAGACCTCCCCAGCAACGGCGCCAGAAATCGCACGTTGGCGGGAGGTCGAATCTTGACTTGACTTGGTGGAAGCCTCCCCGGCAACGGCGCCGGAAATCCTTCTTGCTACGTCTTGAGCTTGCATTGGTTTTTCTTGAAGAGGAAAGGGTGATGCAGCAATAGTAGCGTCAGTATTTCCCTCGGTTTTTGAGAACCAAGGTATCAATCCAGTAGGAGGCTCCTCAAAAGTCCCATGCACCTACAGAAAAAAAACAAAGAACTCGCAACCAACGCAATAAAGGGGTTGTCAATCCCTTCATGGCCACTTGCGAAAGTGAGATCTGATAGAGATAGTATGATAAAATAAATATATTTTTGGTATTTTATAATATAGATGCAAAAAGTAAAGATGCAACTAAAAGTAGATTGAAAACTTATATGATAAAAGATAGACCCGGGGGCCATAGGTTTCACTAGAGGCTTCTCTCAAGATATCATAAGTATTACGGTGGGTGAACAAATTACTGTCGAGCAGTTGATAGAAAAGCGAATAATTATGTGATTATCTAGGCATGATCATGTATATAGGCATCACGTCTGCGACAAGTAGACCGACTCCTGCCTGCATCTACTACTATTACTCCACACATCGACCGACTCCTACCTGCATCTAGAGTATTAAGTTCATAAAGAACAGAGTAACGCATTAAGAAAGATGACATGATGTAGAGGGATAAACTCAAGCAATATGATATAAACCCCATCTTTTTATCCTCCATGGCAACAATACAATACGTGCCTTGCTGCCCCTGCTGTCACTGGGAAAGGACACCGCAAGATTGAACCCAAAGCTAAGCACTTCTCCCATGGCAAGAAAGATCAATCTAGTAGGCCAAACCAAACTGATAATTCGAAGAGACTTGCAAAGATAACTCAATCATACATAAAAGAATTCAGAGGAGATTCAAATATTTCTCATAGATAAACTTGATCATAAACCCACAATTCATCGGATCTTGACAAACACACCGCAAAAAGAGTTTACACCGAATAGATCTCCACAAGAGAGGGGGAGAACATTGTATTGATATCCAAAAAGAGAGAAGAAGCCATCTAGCTAATAACTATGGATCCGAAGGTCTGTGGTAAACTACTCACAACTCATCGGAGGGGCTATGGTGTTGATGTAGAGGCCCTCTGTGGTCGATTCCCCCTCTGGCGGAGCGCCGACGAAGGCTCCAAGATGGGATCTCGCGGATACAGAAGGTTACGGCAGTGGAAATTGTGTTTCGTTGGCTCCCTGGATGTATTCGGGGTACGTAGGTATATATAGGAGGAAGAAGTACGTCGGTGGCCGCCTCTGGAGCCTAGGAGATAGGGGGCGCGGCCAGAGGGGATGGGCGCGCCCTCCTGTCTCCTGGCCGCCTCACAAGCTTCTTGACTTGGACTCCAAGTTCTCCGGATCACGTTCGTTCCAAAAATCATGCACCCGAAGGTTTCATTCCGTTTGGACTCTGTTTGATATTCATTTTCTTCGAAATACTGAATAGGCAAAAATATAACAGCAATACGGGCTGGGCCTCCGGTTAGTAGGTTAGTCCCAAAAATGATATAAATGTGTAAAATAAAGCCCATAAACATCCGAAAGGGGTAATATAATAGCATGGAACAATCAAAAATTATAGATACATTGGAGACGTATCAGTGTTCGATCAAATGCCTGAGCCACACTTAAGCTTTCTCCTCTCGAAGCTCCTTGTGCAAGCTCCATTTTCCTCGAGATTTGTCTAGGTTTGGCGGTCCGTCATGTCCCGTCCCCGTCCTCACCGCCGTTGATCGCCCATGCCGATCTCATCGTCTGCACCACCGTGGTGAGCCTCTTGATCTTATCTTCTTTCTAATAAAAGTTCTTACTTGTATGATTTAGATAGATACTTGTATATTTTTCTTACTTATTATTGTTTGTTATTATATAGTGTGATGGTTTTGGTATCCGCCTCCATCGGCCCTCGTCCTGTCTTTGATTTCGATGTGGTATATATATATTTTTTATATTTAATTATTAGTTTCATTTAGTGTTTATGACAATTATGTCGAGCAACGTGACATAGATTTTTTTATCTAGGAGGTATGTGAACGGGAAATTCCAACCGACCCTATTGTCGAGAGGTTAAATTTAGTTGAAGAAGAAAACAATTACTTGAAGGAAAAATTGACAAAAAAATTGAGGAGGAGAAGATGATATTGGAGTTGCATGTTGCAGATGTCGTCGATGATCACAAGATCAAGATGGATGCAATGCGCTTGAAGATTATAAAGATTAGAAAATATGTCATTCATATTGAGGCTTGGTATCATTATGCCGTTGGATCAATTGTTACCTTGGTTGTGGTTATGATCGCATTTGTTGTTGCATTGAAATATTTTACATAGTTTCAATGTATGGTTTAATTAGATGCTCTGGAGAGCTATATGTTGTTCAATGAGAACTATATATGTACTTTGGGTTTAATGTGATGATGAACTTCTATTAATTTGGTCACTTATCTATTCATGATGTACGCAGAGATGAACCGACAATGGATGTACGGTAATAGACGCACCTCCGAGTACATTAAGGGCGTGAATAATTTTCTCGCAGTGGCTGAGGAAAACAAGAAGAATGGTTTTATGTGTTGTCCATGCCCTATATGTGGGAATACGAGGTCTTACTCTGACTCGAAAACCCTTCACACCCAACTTCTTTATAAGGGTTTCATGCCACACTATAATGTTTGGACCAAGAACGGAGAAAGAGGGGTTATGATGGAAGACAGTGAAGAAGAAGATGATGACGACTACGTGCCCCCTGAATAAGGTGATGCTGCAATGGGGGAAGCTGAAGATGCTGCAACAGGGGAAGTTGAAGATCAAGAGGAACCAAATGATGTGCCCAATGATGATCTTCACCGGGTCATTGTTGATGCGAAAGTGAAAAGGAGAAGCTGAAGTTCGATCGCATGTTAGAGGATCACAAAAAAGGGTTGTACCACAATTGCGAAGATGGCAACACAAAGCTCGGTACCGTACTGGAATTGCTGCAGTGGAAGGCAGAGAATGGTGTGCCTGGCAAAGGGTTTGAGAAGCTTCTGAAAATATTGAAGAAGAAGCTTCCAAAGGATAACGAATTTCCCGATAGTACGTAGGCAATAAAGAAGGTCGTATTCCCTCTAGGATTGGAGGTGCAGAAGATACATGCATGCCCTAATGACTGCATCCTCTACCACGGTGCGTACAAGGATTTGAATGCATGCCCGGTATGCGGTGCATTGCAGTATAAGATCAGACGAGATGACCCTGGTGATGTTGATGGTGAGTGCCCCAGGAAGAGGGTTCCTGCCAAGGTGATGTGGTATGCTCCTATAATACCACGGTTGAAAAGCCTGTTCAGAAACAAAGAGCATGCCAAGTTGATGCAATGGCACAGAGAGGACCGTAAGAAGGACGGGAAGTTGAGGGCACCCGCTGACGGGTCGCAGTGGAGAAAAATCGAGAGAAAGTACTGGGAGGAGTTTGCAGGTGACGCAAGGAATGTATGGTTTGGTTTAAGCGCGGATGGCATTAATCCTTTTGGGGAGCAGAGCAGCAATCACATCACCTGGCCCGCGACTCTATGTATCTATAACCTTCCTCCTTGGCTGTGCATGAAGCGGAAGTTCATTATGATGCCAGTTCTCATCCAAGGCCCTAAGCAACCTGACAACAACATTGATGTGTACCTAAGGCCATTAGTTGAAGAAATTTTACAGCTATGGATTGAAAACAATGTACGTGTGTGGGATGAGCATAAACAGGAGGAATTTGACCTGCATGCATTGCTGTTTGTAAGCATCAATGATTGGCCTACTCTCAGTAACCTTTCAGGATAGACAAACAAGGGATACCACGCATGCACGCACTATTTAGATGACACCGAAAGTATATGCCTGGACAGATGCAGGAAGAATGTGTACCTGGGGCATCGTCGATTTCTTCTGACCAACAATCAATGTCGAAAGAAAGGCAAGCATTTCAAAGGCGAGGCAGATCACCGGAAGAAGCCCGCCATGTGTACCGGTGATCACGTACTTGCTATGGTCAATGATTTAAAAGTAATCTTCAGAAAGGGTCACGGCGGACTATCTGTTCCGAATGACGCTGAGGGACGCGCACCCATGTGGAATAAGAAATCTATATTTTGGGACCTACCCTACTGGAAAGACCTAGAGGTCCGCTCTTCAATCAACGTGATGCAAATGACGAAGAACCTTTGCGTGAACCTGCTAGGCTTCTTGGGCGTGTATGGGAAGACAAAAGATACACTTGAGGCACGAGAGGACATGCAACGTTTGCACGAAAAAGACGGCATGCCTCTGAAGCAGTATGAAGGTCCTGCCAGCTACGCTCTTACCAAAGACGAGAAGGAAATCTCTTTGAAAGCCTGCTCAGTATGAAGGTCCCGTCTGGCTACTTGTCAAATATAAAGGGAATAATAAATATGGCAGAGAAAAAGTTCCAGAACCTAAATTCTCATGAATGCCACGTGATTATGACGCAACTGCTTCTGGTTGCATTGAGGGGGCTTCTACCAGAAAACGTTTGATTAACCATTGTGAAGCTATGTTCATTCCTCAATGCAATCTCTCATAAGGTGATTGATCCAGAAATCCTACCAAGGTTAAGGAGTGATGTGGTGTAATGTCTTGTCGGTTTCAAGATGGTGTTCCCACCATCCTTCTTCAATATCATGACACACGTCCTAGTTCATCTAGTCAACGAGATTTTCATTCTGGGCCCTGTATTTCTACACAATATGTTCCCCTTTGAGAGGTTCATGGGAGTCCTAAAGAAATATGTCCGTAACAGTGCTAGGCCAGAAGAAAGCATCTCCATGGCCATCAAACAGAGGATGTCATTGGGTTTTGTGTTGACTTCATTCCTGACCTTAAGAAGATTGGTCTCCCTCAATCATGGTATGAGGGGAGACCGAATGGAAAAGGCACGCTAGGAGGGGACTCAATAATATGTAGGGACGGGCATTCTTGATCTCAAGAACACTACACAGTTCTACAAAATTCTACCTTGGTGACCCCGTATGTCGATGAACACAAGAACATTCTGCGCTCCAAACACCCAGACCAGTGTGACGACAGGATTACATGTGAACACATCAGTACTTTCGGCAGTTGGTTGCAAACACGTCTCAGGTGTGACAACACTGTTTCTAATGAGCTATACTCATTGGCTAGGGAACCATCTTTGACTGTAATGACTTACAAAGGGTACGAGATAAATGGGAATACATTTACACGACCGCCCAAGGTCAAAAGAGCACCAACTAAAACAATGGTGTCCGCTTTGATGCAACAACCAAGAGGGGAAAGGACACATATTATGGTTACATAGTGGACATATGGGAACTTGACTATGGACATGATTTTAAGGTCCCTTTGTTTAAGTGCAAATGGGTCAATCTGTCAGGAGGCGGGGTACAGTTAAACCCATAGTACGAAATGACAACAGTGGATCTGAACAATCTTGGGTACACAGACGAATCATTCGTCCTAGACAATGATGTGGCGCAGGTTTTCTATGTGCAGGACATGTCTACCAGACCGATAAAAAGAAAAGATAAGGAAGTGAATACATCATATGATGAGCCAAAGCGCCACATAGTTCTTTTAGGAAAAAGAGACATCATGGGATTGGAGGGCAAGATAGACATGTCTGAAGATTATGAAAAGTTTCATGAAATTCCTCCCTTCAAAGTCAAGGCTGACCCAAGCACCCTGTTAAACGATGAAGATTATCAATGGTTACGGCGCAATAAGCAAAGGACACAAGCGAAGAAAAAGTGAAGACTTTCTATCCAAAACTATTATGATGATGCCTTTGATATAGAATATCACTATAGTTACATGTGAAGAAATGAAATGCCTTTTGTAACAGATGAGTTTCCGTCCGAAACCCTGCTACTTCGAAAGAGATTGTCTGTTTTGTACACGATGTGCATCCAGTTTTTGCCGTAACCCTCTCAACTTCTTAGCACATGCTATGTGGGTGAAATGATGATACCATGCCAACTTTCAGCCTTTTTAGAGTTCATTTGTAGTGCTTTTCAATTTCAGGGTCATTTAGCTCAAAAATATCAGTAAATGCATGAAAAATACCAAATGAAGTTAGAGATGGTGCATACTGACACACATCCTCATTGTATTCGTGGTTGAAAATTGATGACGTGGCTTTGAATGGTGCATACTGACACACCTAGCGAGTTGGCACGATGCAAGCACACATATGACTAACCAAGTGTTCTTGTACTAGCTGCCGGCCAACGTGTGTAGGTGGGAGCATCGGCTGGTCGCCACGGAGCTTAGTTAGGTGTCAGTTGTGGCCCTTTCATACTGGGAGGCAACCAAGCAGGTGAACTCATATTCCTCTTTCTTACTGCCACCCGCTACTCTGCTGCTCTATAAAGATCTCCAACTGGTGCTCCAAGCCTCCGATCGACCTATTTTCTCAGTGCAGTGCAGTCTATATCCTATACACTAGTCCTCAAGGCTTGAAGCTAAGCAACATGCACGTGAGTATTGCGCCTCTCCATCAGCGTTCTTCATCTCTGCGTGGGACACAAGTACACGTTTCAAATGCCAAAACACATAAGCACCCTAACTATTACAAAGATTCCCTACGGTTTGTCCAAAGTGGGACTTTCTAGATATATAAGTCCGGAAATTCATTAGAGACACTAGTGGAAAAAGGCCCATTTGTCCTGGTTTCAGAGGCCCATTTGTCCCGGTTCTAGACCCAGGACTAAAAATCAAAAAGAATGTACTGATAGAAAAAAGAATGAACTCAAAATAATCAATTAAAATATTCTGTTATGATCAACTAAAACAAAACTATAATATTCTTCAATAGCAAAAAGAATCAACTAAAAAGCTTTTATAAAACTCCAATAGCAAACGGAATCAACTAAAAAGCTTTTATAAACCTCTAGTATTATTGAAACTAAAATTATCAAAGTATTTTTTGTTCAAAACATTAAAAGCAAAAAGAATTTCATAAAGAATTTTTTTGTTAGAAATTTAATAGCAAAAAGAATTATCATAAATATTTTTTGGTAGAAACTAAAATAACAAAATTTGCTTTTGAATATAATGATAAAACATAGTAATATTAAATAGTAGGAAAAAGAATCACTCAAAAATATATTTTTATAGTAAAGTTATTCAAAAACTAGTGATTCACACAAAATTTCCAAAAATTCACATTTAAACTATTCAAATTGGAAAACAAATGGCACTAACAGAAAGTTTATAATTTTTATTACCTAAAAGCAAAAAGAATGACTAAAAAACTAGTAAGTATTTTGCTGTAAGTAGAAACAAAATAAAATAAATAAAGCAAAAATGAAAACAAAAAAAATAAAAAAAGTGGCACCTACTTGGGCACCATGGCCTGAATACGACTAGAAACCCAACCATGGGCCAGGATTCAGGCCCGCAGCAGGCCCAGTAGGCCCACAAGCACACAGTGATAGATTAAGCCCGAAAGCCTGTAGTTGAGAGGAGCTCGAGAGGGTGGGCACAACAGCGCTTATAAACCACTCTCGAGCTCTCTCAACTAGCAAGGTGGGACTAAACTTTTGGCCGCGATGTGGGCAGCACAAGGCCTTTTGTCCCGGTTGGTGGCACCAACTGGGACTAAAGGGGTGCATTGGTACCAGTTCGTGGTACCAACCGGGACCAATGCCCCCCCTTTAGTCCCGGTTG
>NC_041383.1:413544182-413635177 GCF_002162155.2 Triticum dicoccoides
GACAAAAGGTCCCTGTTTCCCGCCCTTTGGGCCGCTGAAAAGAGACCTTTGGTCCCGGTTGGTGGCACCAACCGGGACTAAAGGGGGGCATTGGTCCTGGTTGGTGCCCGAACCGGGACCAAAGGTCTGGGTGATACGTCCATTATGCATCATGCTTTCATATCAATATTTATTGCATTATGGGCTATTATTACACATTATATCTCAATACTTATGGCTATTCTATCTTATTTTACAAGGTTTACCATGAAGAGGGGGAATGCCGGCAGCTGGAATTCTGGCTGGAAAAGGAGCAAACATTGGAAACCTATTCTGCACAGCTCCAAAAGTCCTGAGACTCCACGAAACAACCTTTTGGATTTAATAAGAATTTATGAGCGAAAGAAATAGGCCAGGGGGCCCACACCCTGTCCAGGAGACAGGGGGCGCCCCCCCCTATACGGCACGCCCCCTATCTTCTGGGCCCCCTGGTGGGCCTTCGGTGTCCATCTTCTTCTATATAATCACTTTTACCCTGAAAAAAATCGTGGGCAAGCTTATGGGACGAAACTCCGCCGCCACGAGGCGGAACCTTGGCGGAATCAATCTAGGGCTCTGGCGGAGCTGTTCTGCCGGGGACACTTCCCTCTGGGAGGGGGAAAACATCACCAACGTCGTCACCAACGACCCTCTCATCGGGAGGGGGTCAATCTCCATCAACATCTTCACCAACACCATCTCCTCTCAAAACCCTAGTTCATCTCGTGTATCCAATCTTGTATCAAAACCACATATTGGTACTTGTGGGTTGCTTGTAGTGTTGATTACTCCTTGTACTTGATGCTAATTGGTTTACTTGGTGGAAGATTATATGTTCAGATCCTTTATGCATATTATTACTCCTCTGATTATGAACATGACTATGCTTTGTGAGTAGGTACGTTTGTTCCTGAGGACATGGGTGAAGTCTTGCTATTAGTAGTCATGTGAATTTGGTATTCGTTCGATATTTTGGTGAGATGTATGTTGTCTTTTCCTCTACTGGTGTTATGTGAACGTCGACTACATGACACTTCACCATTATTTGGGCCTAGAGGAAGGCATGGGGAAGTAATAAGTAGATGATGGGTTGCTAGAGTGACAGGAGCTTAAACCCTAGTTTATGCGTTGCTTCGTTAGGGGCTGATATGGATCCATATGCTTAATGTTGTGGTTATGTTTACATTAATACCTTCTTTTGTAGTTGCGGATGCTTGCAATAGGGGTTAATCATAAGTAGGATGCTTGTCCAAGTTAGGGCAGTACCCAAGTACCGGTCCACCCACATATCAAATTATCAAAGTACCGAACGCGAATCATATGAACGTGATGAAAACTAGCTTGATGATAATTCCCAATGTGTCCTCGGGAGCTCCTTTACCATTATTAGAATTTGTCCAGGCTTATCCTTTGCTACATAAAGGATTGGGCCACCTTGCTGCACTTTGGTTACTTTATTTACTTGTTGCTCGTTACTATTTATCTTATCACAAAACTATCTATTACCTACAATTTTAGTGCTTGCAGAGAAAACCTTACTGTAAACCGCTTATCATTTTCTTCTGCTCCTCATTGGGTTCGACACTCTTACTTATCGAAAGGACTACGATAGATCCCCTACACTTGTGGGTCATCAAGACTCTTTTCTGGCACCGTTGCCGGGGAGTGTAGCGCTTTTGGTGAGTGGAACTTGGTAAGGAAACATTTATATAGTGTGCTGAGATTTTCTGTTACTTGTCACCATGGAAACTAATCCTTTGAGGGGCTTGTTTGGGGTATCTTCACCCCAACCAGAAGAGCAAAGAGTTGCTCCTCAACCTACTGAACCTTATGACAATATCCACTTTGAGATTCCTTCGGGTATGATAGAAAAATTGCTAGCTAATCCATTTGCAGGAGACAGAACATTGCATCCCGATTTACACCTTATCTTTGTGGATGAAGTTTGTGGATTATTTAAGCTTGCAGGTATTCCCGATGATGTTGTCAAAAGGAAGTTCTTCTCTTTATCTTTTAAGGGAGATGCATTGACATGGTATGTGCTATGTGATGATACGAGATCTTGGAATTATAAGCGATTGAAGTTGGAATTTCACCAGAAGTTCTATCCTATGCATCTTATTCATCGTGATCGTAATTACATATATAATTTCTGGCCTCGCGAAGGAGAAATCATCGCTCAAGCTTGGGGGAGGCTTAAGTCAATGTTATATTCATGCCCCAATCATGAGCTCTCTCGAGAAATGATTATTCAGAATTTTTATGCTCGGCTTTCTCTTGATAATCGCAACCTTCTCGATACTTCCTGTGCTGGTTCTTATATGCTGAAGACTATTGATTTCAAATGGGACTTATTGGAAAGAATTAAACGCAACTCTGAAGATTGGGGTTCTGACGATGGTAAGGACTCAGGTATGACACCTAAGTTTGATTGTGTTAAATCTTTTATGGATACCGATGCTTTTCGTGGACTTAGCGCTAAGTATGGACTTGACTCTGAGATAGTAGCTACTTTTTGTGAAACTTTTGCTACTCATGTTGATCTCCCTAAAGAGAAGTGGTTTAAATATAATCCTCCTGTTGAAGTGAAAGTAGTTGCACCTATTACAGTCAAAGAAAATACTATTACCTATAGTGATCCTATTGTTCCTACTGCTTATGTTGAAAAACCTCCTTTTCCTGTTAGGATAAAAGATCATGCTAAAGCTTCGACTATTGTTTGTAAGAGTAATACTAGGACTTATACACCTCCTGAGCAAATTAATGTTGAACCTAGTATTGCTATGATTAAAGATCTCTTGGATGAGGACTTAGATAGGCATGTTATTTCTTTCTTGGGTGAGACTGCTAATATTGCTAGACCTGATACTAAGACACGTAGACATGTTGTAGGCATGCCTGTTATTTCCGTTAAAATAGGAGATCATTGTTATCACGGCTTATATGATATGGGTGCTAGTGCTAGTGCGATACCTTATGATCTTTATAAAGAAATTATGCACGACATTGCACCTGTTGAATTAGAAGACATTGATGTTACTATTAAGCTTGCTAATAGAGATACCATTAAACCTATTGGGATTGTTAAGAGATGTTGAAGTTTTGTGTGGGAAGGTTAAATACCCTGCTGATTTTCTTGTTCTTGCTTCCCCACAAGATGATTTTTGTCCCATTATTTTTGGTAGACCCTTCTTGAATACTGCTAGTGCTAAGATTAATTGTGAAAGAAATATTGTCACTGTTGGCATAGATGGTATGTCTCATGAGTTTAATTTTGCTAAGTTTAGTAGACAACCTCGTGAAAGGGAACCACCTAGTAAGGATGAAATTATTGGTCTTGCTTCCATTGCTGTTCCTCCAACTGATCTGTTAGAACAATATTTGGTAGACCATGAAAACGATATGTTTATGAAGGAAAGGGAAGAAATAGATGAAGTGTTCCTTAAACAGGAACCTATGCTAAAACATAACTTTCCCGTTGAAATTCTTGGGGATCCCCCTCCACCCAAGGGTGATCCCGTGTTTGAACTCAAACCATTACCTGATAATCTTAAGTATGCTTATCTTGATGAAAAAGAAATATATCCTATTATTATTAGTGCTAACCTTTCAGAGAAAGAAGATGAAAGATTATTGAAAACTCTGAAGAAGCACCGAGCTGCTATTGGATATACTCTGGATGATCTTAAGGGCATTAGTCTCACATTATGTCAACACAAAATTTTAGTGGAGAAAGATGCCAAACCAGTTAGAGATCCTCAAAGACGATTAAATCCTAAGATGAAGGAAGTGGTAAGAAAGGAGATACTAAAGCTCCTTGAGGCAGGTATTATTTATCCAGTTGTTTATAGTGAATGGGTAAGCCCTGTCCATTGTGTCCCTAAAAAGGAAGGAATTACCGTTGTTCCCAATGATAAAGATGAATTGATCCCGTAAAGAATTATCACAGGTTATAGGATGGTAATTGATTTCCGTAAGTTAAATAAAGCTACTAAGAAAGATCATTTCCCTTTACCTTTTATTGATCAAATTCTAGAAGGCTATCCAAACACACTCATTTCTGCTTCCTAGATGGTTATTCTGGTTTCTCTCAGATACCTGTGTCAGCGAAGGATCAATTTAAAACTACTTTTACTTGCCCTTTTGGTACTTTTGCTTATAGACGTATGCCTTTTGGTTTATGTAATGCACCTGCTACCTTTCAAAGATGCATGATGGCTATATTGTCTGATTTTTGTGAAAAGATTTGTGAGGTATTCATGGATGACTTTTCCGTCTATGGATCCTCTTTTGATGATTGTTTGAGCAACCTTGATCGAGTTTTGCAGAGATGCGAAGACACTAGTCTCGTCCTGAATTGGGAAAAGTGTCACTTTATGGTTAATGAAGGCATTGTCTTGGGGCACAAGATCTCCGAGAGAGGTATTGAAGTTGATAAAGCCAAAGTTGATGCTATTGAAAAGATGCCATGTCCTAAGGACATAAAAGGTATAGGAAGTTTCCTTGGTCATGCCGTTTTTATAGGAGGTTCATTAAGGACTTTTCTAAAATCTCTAGGCCTCTGACTAATTTATTGCAAAAATATATTCCTTTTTTCTTTGATGAAGATTGTGTAGAAGCATTCGAAACACTTAAGAAAGCTTTGATCACTGCACCTATTGTTCAGCCACCTGATTGGAATTTACCTTTTGAAATTATGTGCGATGCTAGTGATTATGTTGTAGGTGCTGTTTTAGGGCAATGAGTCGATAAGAAATTGAATGTTATCCAGTATGCTAGTAAGACTCTTGATACTGCCCAGAGAAATTATGCTACTACTGAAAAATAGTTCTTAGCAGTTGTGTTTGCATGTGATAAGTTTAGACCTTATATTGTTGATTCCCAAGTTACTATTCACACTGGTCATGCTGCTATTAAATATCTTATGGAAAAGAAAGATGCTAAGCCTAGACTCATTAGATGGGTTCTTTTGCTCCAAGAATTTGACTTGCATATTATTGATAGAAAGGGAGCTGAGAACCCCGTTGCAGATAACTTGTCTAGGTTAGAGAATGTTCTTGATGACCCACTGCCTATTAATGATAGCTTTCCTGATGAACAATTAGCGGTTGTTAATGCTTCTCGTACTGCTCCTTGGTATGCTGATTATGCTAATTACATTGTTGCTAAATATATACCGCCTAGCTTCACATACTATCAAAAGAAAAAGTTCTTTTATGATTTGAGACATTACTTCTGGGATGATCCACACCTTTATAAAGAAGGAGTAGATGGTGTTATTAGATGTTGTGTACCTGAGCATGAACAGGAACAGATTCTACGCAAGTGTCACTCTGAATCTTATGGAGGACACCACGCTGGAGATAGAACTGCACACAAGGTACTACAATCTGTTTTTTATTGGCCTACTCTCTTCAAAGATGCTCGTAAGTTTGTCTTGTCTTGTGATGAATGTCAAAGAATAGGTAACATTAATAGACGTCAAGAAATGCCTATGAATTATTCTCTTGTTATTGAACTATTTGATGTTTCGGGCTTTGATTATATGGGACCTTTTCCTGCCTCTAATGGTTATACACATATTTTAGTTGCTGTTGATTACATTACTAAGTGGGTAGAAGCTATTCCAACTAGTAGTGCTGATCATAACACTTCTATTAAAATGCTTAAAGAAGTTATTTTTCCAAGGTTTGGAGTCCCTATATATCTTATGACTGATGGTGGTTCAGATTTTATTCATGGTGCTTTCTGTAAGATGCTTGCTAAGTATGATGTCAATCATAGAATAGCATCTCCTTATCATCCGCAGTCTAGTGGTCAAGTAGAGTTGAGCAATAGAGAGCTCAAATTAATTTTGCAAAAGACTGTGAATAGATCTAGGGCCAGTTCTTTTCGCAGCTTAAAAAATAAGCCGCCTCCTCCCCAGCTTTTTGCATAAGCCACATCTCTTATTCATTAGGGCTTCTGGATGAGTTATGGAATAACTAATTTAGAAGTCTCAACAAATTTTCTGGGCGGCTTATTTTTTAAGCTGGGGAGAGACATCTTATTTTTTAAGCCGCCCAAAAGAACTGGCCCCTAGAAAGAATTGGTCAAAAAAACTTGATGATGCATTATGGGCCTATAGAACTGCATACAAAAATCCTATGGGTATGTCTCCTTATAAGATGGTTTATGGAAAAGCATGTCATTTACCTCTTGAACTTGAACATAAGGCATATTGGGCTATCAAAGAGCTCAATTATGACTTCAAACTTGGTAGTGAGAAGAGGCTATTGATATTAGCTCACTTGATGAATGGAGAACCCAAGCATATGAGAATGCCAAGCTTTTCAAAGAAAAAGTCGAACACTGGCATGATAAGAGGATACAAAAGCGTGAGTTTAACGTAGGAGATTATGTGTTATTATTCAACTCTCGTTTAAGATTTTTTGCAGGAAAACTTCTCTCAAAATGGGAAGGTCCCTATGTTATCGAGGAGGTCTACCGTTCTGGTGCTATAGAAATCAAAAACTTCGAAGGCACAAATCCGAGGGTGGTTAACGGTCAAAGAATTAAACATTATATTTCAGGTAATCCTATCAATGTTGAAACTAATATTATTGAAACCATAACCCCTGAGGAATACATAAGGGACACTTTCCTGAACGTTCCAGACTCCAAAAAGGTATAGGTATGTGGTACGGTAAGTAAACCGACTCCAAAACAACTCTAATGGTAATTTTTATAAGTTTTGGATTATTTAAGAATTTTAGGAAGAAAGAAGTAGTCTGAAAGGGACACGAGGCCCCCACGAAAGTGGAGGCCCCCCCCTGTAGGGCGTGCCCCCTGTCTCGTGGGCACCTCGTGTGCCTCCCGGACTCTGTTTTCTTGTATGTTACGTATTTTGGTCTGTAAAAATTCATTATATATACTTCCGAAGGTTTTGACCACCGTATCATGCAAATATCCTCTGTTTTCATTTCGAGTTGTTTCTGTTTCAGATCTAGAGCATCATGTTGTCTCCAAGCGCTCCCAAGGACAAGTTTTTCGAGAGGGTTATCAACCCCTATCTCGCGGAGGTGCTGCATCATCCTCAAACCATTGAGATGCGTGAGGGGGTGCTGCACATCCGCGATGTGGAGGGACCAAGGCGTACTGGGAGCGTGGAGACAAAGCTCGAAGCTGTTGAGCAGCAAGTTTTCAAGTGCCAAGGGATGGTGGAGCGTGGACTCAACGCCAACCAGATGATGATCACGGAGTTCACCAACAACCACAAGTTGGATGCCAAGATTTAAGGATCCCGGAGACTCGATCATCCTTCTATGATGGAGAGCCTATGCCTTGGAAGACGGACGACAAGCCTACGTCATCAACAACTCCTACTTCGCCACCTCCAAGGGCATAATCACATGGGTATGAGCACTCGCCTTGGCAACTGCCAAGCTTGGGAGAGGTGCCCCGGTATCGTATCACCATCACACTCCTATCTTTACCGCTTTATTTAGTTCGATCCTTTTAGTAGCATCTTGATCTAGTAGATTCAAGTTTTGATATCAAGTAGTTTCGAGTTTTGCTTTGTGATCTCTTTATGTAGTCGAGTCCGTGTGCTATCTATAATAAAGATTAGTGTTGAGTCAAGAGATTTTCTATGCTGCTATGATCTTGAGAAAGTAGAAAGAATAAAAGAGTTCATATTGATCTTATGAATAGTGATAACTTCACACATAGAAAGTATGAGGCATAAAAATTGTTGAGAGTTGATGAATGTAGCCTTGGTCATCGTTGCAATTAATAGGAAGTGATAAGGAAAGAGGGGTTCACATATAAATATATTATCTTGGACATCTTTTATGATTGTGAAGCACTCATTAAGTATGACATGCTAAAAGAGTTGATGTTGGATAAGGAAGACAACGTAATGGTTAATGTTTTCCGACATCTCAATTAAAATACATTGTCATTGACCTTCCAAACATGTTGAGCTTGCCTTTCCCCCTCATGCTAGCCAAATTCCTTGCACCAATAAGAGATACTACTTGTGCTTCCAAATATCCTTAAACCCAGTTTTGCCATGAGAGTCCACCATACCTACCTATGGATTGAGTAAGATCCTTCAAGTAAGTTGTCATCGGTGCAAGCAATAAAAATTGCTCTCTAAATATGTATGACTTATTAATGCAGAGAAAATAAGCTTTGTACGAACTTGTTGTGGAAGTAATAAAAGCGACGGACTGCATAATTAAGGTCCACATACAAGGGGCAATATAAAGTGACGTTCTTTTGCATTAAGATTTTATGCATCAACCCTAAACGCGCATGACAACCTCTGCTTCCCTCTGCGAAGGGCCTATCTTTTACTTTAAGTTTTTACTTTATGCTTGAGTCAAGGTGATCCTCACCTTTCCCTTTTTCATTTTATCCTTTGGCAAGCTCTTCGTGTTTGAAAGATCATGATATATATATATATATATATATATATATATATATATATATATATATATATATATATATATATATATATATATATTCAATTGGACGTAAGTTGACATAGGCTATTATTGTTGACATCACCTAAAGGTGAATACGTTGGGAGGCAACACAATAAGCCCCTATCTTTCTCAGTGTCCGGCTGAAACTCTATAACCACAAGTATCGCGTGAGTGTTAACAATTGTAGGAGACTACGAGATAGTTGAGTACGTGAGCTCGCTGAAAAGCTCTATTATTGACTCTTTCTGATGTTGCGATAAATTGCAATTGCTTCAATGACTGAGTGCTAAAACAAAACTATAATATTCTTCAATAGCAAAAAGAATCAACTAAAAAGCTTTTATAGAACTCCAATAGCAAAAGGAATCAACTAAAAAGCTTTAATAAACCTCTAGTATTATTGAAACTAAAATTATATAAAATTTATGCAACTAAAATTATCAAAGTATTTTTTGTTCAAAACATTAAAAGCAAAAAGAATTTTCATAAATAATTTTTTCGTTAAATATTTAATAGCAAAAAGAATTATCATAAAGAATTTTTTGTCAGAAACTAAAATAACAAAATTTGCTTTTGAATATAATGATAAAACACAGTAATATTAAATAGTAGGAAAAAGAATCACTCAAAAATCTATTTTTACAGTAAAGTTATTCAAAAACTAGTGATTCACACAAAATTTCCAAAAATTCACATTTAAACAATTCAAATTGGAAAACAAATAGCACTAACAGGAAGTTTATAATTTTTATTACCTAAAAGCAAAAAGAATCACTAAAAAACTAGTAAGTATTTTGCTGTAAGTAGAAACAATATAAAATAAATAAAGCAAAAATGAAAAAAAGTGCCACCTACTTGGCCACCATGGCCTGAATACGACTAGAAACCCAACCATGGGCCAGGATTCAGGCCCGAAGCAGGCCTAGTACGCCCACAAGCACACAGTGACAGATTAAGCCCGGAAGCCTGTAGTTGAGAGGAGCTCGAGAGGGTGGGCGCATCAGCGCTTATAAACCACTCTCAAGCTCTCTCAACTAGCGAGGTGGGACTAAACTTTTGGCCGCGATGCGGGCAGCACAAGGCCTTTTTTCCTGGTTGGTGGCACCAATCGGCACTAAAGGGGTGCATTGGTACCGGTTCATGGTACCAACCGGGACCAACGCCCCCCCTTTAGTCCTGGTTGGTGTCACCAACCGGGACCAAAGGTCCCTGTTTCCCGCCCTTTGGGCTCCTGAAAAGAGACCTTTGGTCCCGGTTGGTGGCACCAACCGGGACTAAAGGGGGGCATTGGTCCTGGTTGGTGCCACGAACCGGGACCAAAGGTCTGGGTGATACGTCCATTTTGCATCATGCTTTTATATCAATATTTATTGCATTATGGGCTGTTATTACACATTATATCTCAATACTTATGGCTATTCTCTCTTATTTTACAAGGTTTACCATGAAGAGGGGGAATGTCGGGAGCTGGAATTCTGCCTGGAAAAGGAGCAAACATTGGAAACCTATTCTGCACAGCTCCAAAAGTCCTGAGACTCCACGAAACAACTTTTTGGATTTAGTAAGAATTTATGAGTGAAAGAAATAGGCCAGGGGCACACACGCTGTCCAGGAGACAGGGGGGCGCCCCCCCTATAGGGCGCGCCCCCTATCTCCTGGGCCCCCTGGTGGGCCTCCGGCGTCCATCTTCTGCTATATCATCTCTTTTACCATGAAAAAAAATCGTGGGCAAGCTTACGGGATGAAACTCCGCCACCACGAGGCGGAACCTTGGAGGAATCAATATAGGGCTCTGGCGGAGCTGTTCTGCCGGGGACACTTCCCTCCAGGAGGGGGAAACCATCACCAACGTCATCACCAACGATCCTCTCATCGGGAGGGGGTCAATCTCCATCAACATCTTCACCAGCACCATCTCCTCTCAAAACCCTAGTTCATCTCTTGTATCCAATCTTGTATCAAAACCACAAATTGGTACCTGTGGGTTGCTAGTAGTGTTGATTATTCCTTGCAGTTGATGCTAATTGGTTTACTTGGTGGAAGATTATATGTTCAGATGATCAGATCCTTTATGCATATTGTTACTCCTCTGATTATGAACATGAATATGCTTTGTGAGTAGTTACGTTTGTTCCTGAGGACATGGGTGAAGTCTTGCTATTAGTAGTCATGTGAATTTGGTATTCGTTCGATATTTTGATGAGATGTATGTTGTCTTTTCCTCTAGTGGTGTTATGTGAACGTCGACTACATGACACTTCACCATTATTTTGGCCTAGAGGAAGGCATGGGGAAGTAATAAGTATATGATGGGTTGCTAGAGTGACAGAAGCTTAAACCCTAGTTTATGCGTTGCTTCGTTAGGGGCTGATATGGATCCATATGCTTAATGATGTGGTTAGGTTTACCTTAATACCTTCTTTTGTAGTTGCGGATGCTTGCAATAGGGGTTAATCATAAGTGGGATGCTTGTCCAAGTTAGGGCAGTACCCAAGTACCGGTCCACCCACATATCAAATTATCAAAGTACCGAACGCGAATCATATGAATGTGATGAAAACTAGCTTGACGATAATTCCCAATGTGTCCTCGGGAGCTCCTTTACCATTATTAGAATTTGTCCAGGCTTATCCTTTGCTCTTTAAAGGATTGGGCCACCTTGCAGCACTTTGTTTACTTTATTTACTTGTTGCTCGTTACTATTTATCTTATCACAAAACTATCTATTACCTACAATTTCAGTGCTTGCAGAGAAAACCTTACTGAAAACCGCTTATCATTTCCTTCTGCTCCTCGTTGGATTCGACACTCTTACTTATCGAAAGGACTACGATAGACCCCCTACACTTGTGGGTCATCACTGGGCATATAAGAAAGCAGTTAGAAGTTTCTACAAAATTCATCACTTCTTCTCTGCCCAACGCCCCTGCTCCTCCTCGCCGCCGTCGCCGCTCGACGCCCCTGCTCCTCTGGTAGACCTCGCCATCGCTGCCGCCACCGACACCTTCAGGCTGCTCAACATTCCCGACGCCGCCCTCTGCCCTGACGACGGCGCCGCTCCCTGCCCCGAGGCCGCCCACCATGCCCCGCCGCCCCTGTGAGCACCAGCCTGCTCCCGCACCCCTCCCCTGCCCCGCGCCCCTACGCCCCTGCCCTACCCATCGGTGTCGGTGCCGGCACCGCCGCCATGCCCCTCCGCCGTGTCCTCCGCTCCTGCTTCCTTTTTTGTTATACATACATGTGTATGCTATTTTTAGATTTTTTTAGATGATTTTTATATGTACTTTTTTAGATGTATATATATATATGAAAACTTGGTCTATTTTTTCTATAGTATATATATGAAAACTTGGTCAATCTAGTAGATGATGATGATAATGATGATGATATGATGATATATGAAAACTTGGTCAATTTTTTGTACTAGATGATGATGATATATGATGATATATGAAAACTTTTTTAGATGTATATATATGGTGATGATGATGTAGTTTTGTTCAATGATATATGATGATGTAATTTTGTCGATATATCCCCTCCCCGATAACTTCCACATGAGGGGGGGGTCGATATACCCCCTCCCCGATTACATTTTCTTCTATGTATGTGTGTCGGAATTTTCGATATACCCCCTCCCTGATAACTTCGACATGAGGAGAAGAAGGAGACGAAGAGGAGAAAAAAAATAAGAAGAGGAAGAAGAAGAAAAAATAGAAAAAAAATTCTATTTTTCTTCTCCTCTATACCTTCTACTTCTCCTTTTTTTCTATTTTTTCTTCTTCTTCTTCTCCTCTTTTTTCTTCTTCTTCTTCTTCTTATTTTTTATCGGGAACGAGGGTGTCGAGCAGTCGAGGGTCGGGAACTAGGGTAGAGGGTCGAGGGTCCTCGAGGGGTCGAGGGTCGAGGGTCGAGGGTTGTCGAGGGGTAGAGGGTCGAGGGTCGAGGGTCGTCGAGGGGTCGAGGGTCGAAGATCGCTGAGGGGTCGAGGGTCGTCTAGGTGTCGAGGGTCTCTGTTTAACAAGAATGCCCCCATTATGTATGTGCACTGGTTGATCCATTATTTATCTGATCTCATCTATATATATATTCTTCTATATGTCATGTTGTCTGTCAAAGTATTGAAGAAATCCATGGCTACATAATTTGCTGGAAGTAACAGGCGTATGATGCTACGAAGCTCTTCAAAGTTGTTTTGGAATGGAGTTCCTAATAGAATAATTCACTTTTTTGTATGAATTTCAGCAAAGGCCTTCCAAATAGCGATATTCAGAAGGCTCTTGCTGAATACCAAAAAGCTAATTATCCTATCCGGGACTCCGTTCCAAAACAATTTTGTAGAGCTTCGTAGCATTATGCGCCTGTTACTTCTGGCAAATGATGAAGTAATGGTTTTCTTGAATCCTTTGACACTAGACAACGTGACATATAGAAGGGTAGATGAGATCAGGAAAAAATACGAACCATTTTCTACACATCCAGAATGGCGCCATCTTGTTAAATCCCTTAAAGGTTAACATAATCCGAGCAGTCGAGGATCGGAACAAGGGTAGAGGGTCAAGGGTCGCTGAGGGGATGAGGGTCGAGGCTCGAGGATCGCCGAGGGGTCGAGAGGGGGACGTCGATTAACCTGCTCTCGCTCAACTAACTCTCGAGGACACCCAAACCATAGAAAAAAACATTGTTGATCTCGTACCCCCTCCCGCCCCTACTCGACAAACTCTCTCGAGATTTATAAGAGATTTATCAAGAATGCCCCCACTATGGATGTCGGACATTCATGAGAGAGGCGGTCCAGGCCAAACCCTAGAAGCATTGCCGAGGCCATCCCAAACCCTAGAAGCGTCGAGGCCACCCAAATTCGCCAAGTTAAAAGAGCGTTGTCGAGGCCACCCCAAACTCTAGAAGCATCATTGAGGCCACCCCAAACTATAGAGGCGTTGAGGCCACTAATTAATATTCCTTGTTGTGCTTAGCTAGCTAGGTCTATGTTTGCCACTATTAATATATCCATCTCTCATGTTTGTATATTAATTGCCATGTTGTAATATTTACAGAAACTATGGATCAACAAAGAGACTTCGAACGGACATAATCCTTGACGGAGGTGATATCTTGTCATTATTTCTCAACGACACCGATGGTCGGGAAGGAGAGCAAGCAGGCTATGGTGATCGAACAACGGAGGAGGAAAGTCATGATCATGGTGGTGGCTCTGGTGACTGTGATGATGGCTCTAGTGACCGAACGGAGTTGGGATCAGCTATTGCAAAGTCCGGCGAGGTGTATATATATAAAGCCTGTGCTGACTAGCTAATTGATGCATTAATTGTTTTGGTATGTACATATATTAACTCTTCTTTCTTATTTTATAGCCCTCCGGATCGAGCCAAACTTCGCTAATGAGATGAGGCCCGAAGAAAAGGTTGCGCTAGGATGAAAGGTTCATGATCACAGGAATCGCGGGCGATGGCCAACTGATTGAACCCCTCCGGACCAAGGAAGCATTTTCTGCTCAGTGCGGGGTTCTTGTTAGAGACATGATCCCGATTAGCATCCACCAATGGTATAAGCCTAAGAACTAAGACCCTCAAGTTTCTTATGTCGAAGATAGACAGAAAGATGATCTTTGGACAGCGCTGAAGGAAAATTTCACCCTTTCGACAGAGGAGGATCCGAATAAGCCAGTTATAGAGCCATTGGTCAAGGCTCATGCTCTCAAGAAGATGGCATATCTATTCAGGAGGTGGAAGAATGATTTGAAATCAACGTATGTCGACAAAGACAAGACTCCAGAATTCACCAGCCGATTTGAGAAGATAAGAGATCACCGGGCCACATTTGTGGCCCACAAGACATCGGAGAAGAGTAAGAAGATGTCAGCAACAAACAAGATAAGTGCTGCAAAGAAGGAGCATCACCATTGCACGGGGTCAAGTGGCTACCTCAAAGCCCGACCGTTGTGGGACAAGGCTGAGAGTGACCTGATTGCTAAAGGGGTCGAACCAGAGACATTGAACTATCCAGACCATTCAAGGACTTGGTTCTTCGGGGTTGGGGGAACCTCGGACCCTGAAACAGGGAAGTGCGTTTGGACGGACGAGCAACTTGAAATACCCGTCAAGAAGCTTCAGAAGTATATCGCCGCAGCGCAGCAATGGACGTTCATTCCCGACAGAGAGAACGACGAGCTCACACAGGCCCTCAGGAATCCTGAGCACCCTAGACGAAGATGAGGCACGCCAGGCTCTATTGCGTGGAAGGTTGGGTTTCCCAACGCAGGCGGTTACAAAACCCAAGAGAGGAGGAGGAAAGTGGAGCTGAGGGAACTGCAGAAGCTGAATGCAATGGTACAAAACCTAGAGGAACAAGCTGTTGAGAACCAGTGACCTACGCAAGCTACCCCAGAAGCTACCTCACCATCTCACCGAAGAAGCAGCATGGCTTCCACTAAGCTTGTTCAGCATCCTGACTTCACGGCTCCTAGCTACCCCATGGATGCTATCACGGAGGCTCACCAGTGCCAGCTTATGACGCAATGTAAGAACCTCAAAGTCAAGGCGGCTGTTGGCTCTGTTGCACCTCCTGAACCCGACACAACTTTTCACTGCCTTCCAATTCCACAAGGCTATGCTATTGTGATGGTGGATGAAATAACGGAGGGATTTGAGGAGCTCCAGCATGACCACCCTACAGGTGAAGGGGAGACTCAGCTGGGTCTTGCTCTGAAGACTCCATGTCTATGGCGGAAGGATCACATCAAGCTTCCAAACTTCACGCCTCCGCCTCCTCCTCCTCCTCCGGCAAGTCAGGGCACTCTGCCTCCTCTACCTCCTCCTCCTCCTCCGACGAGTGATCAGGGCACTCCGCCTCCTTCTCCGGCGCATGAGGGCGGCACTCTTCCTCCTTCTCCGCTTGCTCCGGCGCGTCCGAGAAGCCCGCCTCCTCCGCCTTGTCAGCAATGGCAGAACACAGACGCCGCTCCGACTGCTCCGGCGTGTTGGACCACTCCGACTCCTTCTACTACTCGTCAGCACCAATGGAAGAGAGCCGCCGTTGCTCCGGCGTCTAGCAGTACAGCCAGAGGTGGGAGGCTATACAGATTCGGTCCATCTCTCAAGCCTGTAGAGAAGTTACCATACGAGATGGCCGTGGAGGAGAACGAGAAGATCATTCAAGCCCAAGTGAAGGACTTCCTTGAAATGCGAAAAGCTATGAAACATCCACCTCTGGAGGAGAAGATAGATCCGGTGAAAGCGAAGCACACTATCTATGTCCTGAAGCGACCACCACCGCATTCGCCAGATAACAACCATCTCTGCTATATTAAAGAGACATTGCAAGAAGCGCGCCACTCGGGAAGTACTTCAACTGACAAAAGGTTAAAAGAATGAAGAAGTGGGAAGAAAATTCCCCAGCTCGGACAATAGGAGAACCAATCATTCCCCCTGCTCAAGGTGTCTAGCGATATCGTCGCAAATCAGTCGCTGCTGCCTAGTTTCACTATTGGTGATTACCTGCCCAACGATGTAGATTTTGAAACAATGGAGGTGGAAGAATTCAAATACCATTACGGGAAGCCTCTCGTCAAATATACTCTTGCTCTAACAACGATGATGCGAAGATTCCATGACTAGTACATGAAAACCTGCAGCGAGTCTAGGAAGGATGCTTTGTCGATGCTGATTAAAGAGGGCCACGACTTCATTGGCCAAGGACTGTTAACTATTGATTTTGATGAGTTTTTCGAGTTCTACAATCAAAAGGCCCTCGACAAATCACTTGTGGCTTGCTACTGTTTGTAAGTACTACTTTCTATAATTAAGTCTCTATATATATAGCTCAAATCTTTCATTGCATTTTTATATAATTATCCTCACTATATTATGCAGATTGAAGATCGTCGAATGCAGAAAAGCACAAATCTATGACATTGGGTTCATTAACCCAAATGTCATACATGAATGGACGGTTCAAAAGAACGTCGCAGAAACCGAGGACAACTTGCTCAAATCGTTGGTCAAAAATCAAACCAAAGATAAAATACTCTTTCCTTACAACTTCAAGTGAGTGTTACTGTCTTGTGCATATCCGGTTTCCCTTATTACTCAAGGTTATAGTCATCTAACTCATGATTGTGCATGCATGCGCAGCTTCCACTTTATTCTCCTAGTGATTAAGCTTGAGAAGGGAGAAGTAACTGTCTTAGACTCGAGACAAAAAGTTCCCGAGGACTATGAGGACATGACTGGAATGCTCCAGAAGTAAGTTCAATCGATCATTATCGCACCATATCGGCAACTTTGTTCATTTCCTGATGTCAAGTAATTATTTTCTTTGTGTGGTAGAGTTTGGAAAGAGTTCACCACAATTTCTTCGGGACTGCCAACCGAGCTGACATTTAAACAACCGAAAGTAAGTACTACTACCTAGTTCCGCACATCTCCCATTGATTGTAGCTAGTTTCATCAATACCATTTAGCATGCTTGCTTATCAATTTGATTGACCTCTATTTCTCGTAAAGTGCTTGTGGAAGGAACAAGGAAATAATTTCTGTGGATACTACGTGTGCGAGTTCATCTACAACGAGATGACCAATAATAAGCGGGGCTACATTGAAAAACAATATCAAGTGTGTAAGCAAAAATATTCACAATTGTATTTTATTACCATAATTTGTGTTGAGTTTCATTCATACACATGTATCGACCCTCTTCTTCGATTTACATCTGGTAGCTGCGGGATGAGGTCCTACCACATGATCGATTAAAAGCAATTCAATAGAAATTGGCGGGATTCTTTCTTGACCACGTCATCAATAAAGCCGGAGAATACCATGTGGAACTTGACTTCAGACTTTAAGGATTGTAATAGATCTTATATTGTATATATGTAGCTAGTAGCGTCAGATAGATATACAAAAACTTGTTGTTCGACCAATCTCTCGGAGAAGGAGAGGTCGATCACTTCTCTCTGTATATGTTCATGACAATCTTATGTACTTAATGGTTTCCTTCATTTTCTTACTAGCTAGCGTGCCGAGTCCTCTATACGTATAGTACGTAGCATCATCCAAGCATGAAGATAAGAGAGGTCACTTCTCTCTATTAGCTAGCTAACACATGATATGAAACCCCTAATTAAATTAACCCTCCAAAACCCCACCCCCCCTTTAAAAAAAACAAAACCCCCAGCTCCTGAGCAGCTGATGTGTGGATGCCTTTTGGTCCCGGTTGCTGTTACCAACCGGGACAAAGGCCCTCCTGCCAGGGCTCGCCGCAGCGGCCACGGGGAGCCCCATCTATCCCGGTTCATGAGAGAACCGGGACTAAAGGTCATGGGCTTTAGTCCCGACCCTTTAGTCCCGGGTCTACAACCGGGACAAATGGGCATCTGTAACCAGGACAAATGGGACTTTTTCCACTAGTGGGTGGACTACTCCCTCCTCATCGTGGTGGACGCCGGGATGATGAAGATGGCCACCAGTGATGATCTCCCCCTCCGGCAGGGTGCCGGAACGGGGTCTAGATTGGATCTCGTGGATACAAAGGCCTTGCGGCGGCGGAACTTCTGATCTAGGGCTACCCCCAAGGGTTTTGGAATATTTGGGATTTTATAGGGTAAGGAGGCGGTCCGGGGGGCACCCGAGGTGGGCAGCACCCACCAGGGCGCGCCTGGGCCTCCTAGCGCGCCCTGGTGGGTGCTGCTCCCCTCGAGTAGCCCCCCATCTGCTTCCTTGGCCCACTGGCTTTCTTTTGGCCCTAAAAAAATCCTCCAGGAGGTTTGTTGCATTTGGAATCCGTTAGACATTGATTTCCTGCGATGTAAAAAACAAGCAAAAATTAGCAACTGGCACTGGGCACTAGGTCAATAGGTTAGTCCCAAAAAATTATATAAAGTTGCTATTAAATGATTGTAAAACATCCAAGAATGATTATAAAACAGCATGGATACTTCATAAATTATAGATACGTTGGAGATGTATCATGCTTGTTGTTGTGTTTCTTGTTCTTCTTCTTCTGGCTGGCAGTATCGTCATCATCTTCTGAGTCGACGTTGAAGCCATCCTCTTCTCCGGGGAGCCTCCTCCCCTCCTATGTACGGGCGCACTTATCTACCAAGGTGTAAAGCTGATTCACAGTCTTGGGCAACCAGACGTTCATCTTGGAACATATCCTGTGGTTGCGTATGTTGGACTGGAACACAACAATCACAACTGCCGGGTGGATCCGGAATGTTCCTGTGCACCCGGCTGAACATCTGCATGTACCTCCGCAACCTCTCCCCTTCCTAGTTCTTGATGGCCACCCGTGAAAGCACCAACGAACTCATGGCACAGGTCATCAGCCCACGTTGAAATGGAGTTCTCTGGCAAATGCATCAACCACGATCTCACATTTGGCTTGAATGCCAAAGGGAAGTAGTTGGCGAATACCTTTTCATCTCTTCCTCCGGCAGCTTGAACGGCGATGGTGCAAATGCTCAAGAACTCTATCGGGTTCAATCTTTTGTCGTATTTTTCTGGTATCTATGGCTTGAACACATGGGCAGATGGCCAATGGACTTGTCGTAGCTCACGAGTGAAGGCGGGGACCCAACCTTGAAAGGCAGGTATCCGTCTCCACTGGGCACGAGCTCGTCGATGCCGGGGCCATTGCACCTATCAAACTAGCGGCGGATTTCGTAGCGTCACTCTATGGTGACGCGCGCATCTTCCCTCCGCCTGTATTCCAGGGCCTGCCACTGGTCTCGACAGGCTCGAGGATCAGACGAAGCAACCGACACATCGAAGAGTTCTTGATCATGTAGCTCTACCTGCGGCCTCTGCGTTAGTTTTCGTGGAGGGGACTACACCATAGGAGTGCCCCCTTCGGTATGGCTAGTGGCTAGGGCCATTGTTGCCGCTTGTGAAGGTTGTGGCGGGCCTGCTCGCTGTGATCCTCTCGCCTCAACGAAACCAATAGGCTCTGAATGGTGGCTCTCCATTCATCCATTTGATCGGCCACTTGAAAAATTCTCAACTGGAGTTGGGTCCGCGCCATGGCTTCTGAAGCAGTGCTTGGCATAGGCGATGGCACAGATCACGACATTGCCTGGCTTCTAATGGTGCTGATAGTGGCGGCACCATGTTCGCATCACCGCGAGCCGGTTGTCAGGGTTGTGTGGTGACGAGGCAGATGCGCTTGGGGATTGGTGAGCCAATTTGGTGCATCGTCTTGGTTAACTTGCCCTGGGTATGACGTAGGCCCAGTAGCCACACCCGCGGTGGGGGAAGCTGGAGGGTTGCGATTCGCACCAGAGCGAGCGCCATCACTGTGCCCGCGTCCTTCAGCAAGGTGGAGAGGCGGATATGGAATGTTCTCCCCACCCGCATCTTGTGGAGCATGGCCGCTAGGATGCTATTGACGCTGTCCTCCTCTAGCCCCTCCTGCTCCTGCTTCGATCATAAGGGTGATGGCGCTGCCTGCGCCACCCACGTCCCCCGCGGCGTCAACGTCCCTGTGTGTCCCTATAGCCCCCATGGCACCAGTGGCTGCATGCGAGGGGGCCTTCGAGGTGGACGGGTGAGCTGTAGTGCTGGACTTTTTCTTGGGCACCATGGATGATGGAGCCGTCGATGGAGAAGATGATGATGAAGATGACATGTTGCTTACACCCTCGGGTTTGCACAAGCGCTCCCCCCTACCTGGCACGCCAAAGATGTCGTGGTTCAACGCGGCCACTTATGAGACCATTAGCCCCGTTGTGGTTTGGCAAGGAGGAAGGACGCGTTGCACAAAGAGCAGAGGCTGCAGAGCAGCACAACATCAATGACACGGGCAGTTTTTACCCAGGTTCGGGATGCCGCAAGGCGTAAAACCCTACTCCTCCTTTGGTGGATTGATGAATGGACCATGGTGGAGATGTAACACTCTAGCCTGACAAGGTCACCTTGGGACGAGAGCAGCTATGCGCGTATGAGTGTATAAGGGTCCACATCCTTTCTAAGGTACCACGACCCTCCTTTTATAGGTCAATGGGTTACTACAATGGCAAAACAGTCATTATCAAGTGATTAGATAGCCAAAGTGCTATCGTACCTAACTCTGTAGACAGGACAAGGTGCATTAAATGCATCACTTAGTGTCACATCATGGGGGTAGCCCGGCAAGCCTTGTTGTGCTATTTATCCACCTTCTCGCTTGCCTGCATGACACGCCTCTCTGCGGGTGTCATTTAGGGGTGATCTTCTTCATAAATGGCTGCCACGTGCCAAATGATAGCCGCTTAATCATTTGGGGGTTCGACACCGCACCGATAGGTGACTTGCATCGTTGTGAGGTGGAACAGTGGCATCTTGGCATGGTAATAACCCTCGGCATCCCCGCAAAGCTTGCCGGGGGAGTCTTGGGACTTGTCTTTGGGGTGACCTCGACCCTGCCATGCTCGCCTGCCAGGCATGGGAGGTTTTTCCTTAGTGATATCTTGCTTATTTGGCTTGTCTTGGTCTTCTTGATCCGTCCTTTGATTTCTGAAAGAGCGGTCTCTTCTGCTTGGGCTTGTCTTGGATGTTGTATCCCTGCTCTTGAGCATGTGCATAGTCTGGGCAACATACACCACGGTTTGTTGCACCGACAACAATATATTTCATATTCGTATTATAGCAACAAGGATTTCATTATTGAAATACATCAGAGTACAAACATCATATAGCTTCAGCACTCAGTTACACCATATAGGCATATATCTAGCTACCCCATTACACAGCAGTAGCAAGATTTACATGCAATATCTAAAACCTTTGGAAATTAGCATCATAGATGGTAAATAGACAGATAAATCTCATCTGGAAAACTAGTGAAGCACAAGGCTAATATTGAGCCTTCAATAATGTTGAAGGTCCTTGCAACTTTAGGCCAACACGTGTGGATGATTAACCGCCATCCTTCGTCCTTTTGAGGAAGACTTCAATATTGTACCATGGGTGCTGTATGAATACCTTCCTCGCATCTTGACCATACAGGTGGTTTGAGAGGCAATCATCGGTGAATTTCTTTGGAAAGGCCTAAAGAGAAAGATATGCATACATATCTTCTCTAAATTTTGAAATAGCGCAAAGGAAAAAAACAAGGCACAAGAGTTAGTACCATCCTATAGTTGACTGATGTCTTCTTCATTGTGCAGACAAAGATCTTGTTGTTTTTAGTTGCTAGTTTATTTGTCCTAACAATCTTTATGAGTTTCTTGACTTGACTGATATTGATGGACATCTCATTTCCCCATATGCAAACTGGGTCGAACAGTGGGTCTAAACCCCTGACAGCAGGACCTACATATGCAAGACCAAATTGTAAAAAACCTGAATACTATAATGGTTCCTGCAATTGCACAATAATGTGCTATTAGCCAAAGGACCATGCATGTGCAAACCTCGATGGTAAACCTGAGTTGTTTCCCTGAAACACATATAAGGTAGTTATTGATCAGGTCAATTGAGAGTTGGCATACTATCAATAAAATATGTTATTGAAGAATAAACACATTGCAGATCCAGCAGATTAATTCGAGCCACATGGAAAAGACAGTTATCCAAACCAAGCATGCTTAAGAACTAGGAAAAATAGCAATTGTATATGTTTCTCATGTATTTACTACAACCAAATTCTATTTATTCTCTCCTAAATAACAATATGAAACTGTACCGCAACAATTGAATATCATATTAAGGAATTGAACTAAACAGTTAACTGAGCACCGCAAGAAATGAACCAAACAGTCAACTGAGCAACACATTGCACAATAGAACATACTAGAAGATCAAATAGTTAACCAAACCAAGCATGCTTAACAACTTCAAAATATAGCAATTCTATATGTTTCTCATGTATTTAGTACAACCAAATTCAATTTATTTCTCACATGCATAACAATACAAAATTGTACCCAGAAGAATTGAAGAACGTCACATTATAGAATTGAACCAAATAGTTAATTGAGCACCACATTGCACAATATATAAACCATATATACTAGAAGATCATATTGCATAGTAACATTGCATAGGACAATTCACTAGAATTTCTAAAGGAAAGGTAGGAGCATGACATGCAATAGGTAAACTGAACAACTTAACATGCATAACTAGCTGAACATAGATCCTTATAGTAAGCTAAATAAACAAGCTACTCCTCATCGTCGGAGATATCGATATTGATGGGCTCCCTAAACATGGAAGAGGGCGAGGCCTCCACATCATCTGTGCCTTCCATGTAGTGGTGAGTCGCAGGGGCCATTTCGGGCACCAACATGCTGGCTCTAGAGTTGAGGTAAGCATGGGTGCGCTGATAAAACACCTCATAGTATTCATCGAAGGCACCAATGGCAGCCTCGAGAAAACACCATGAAATGTCCTTTGAAGCAGCCAATCGCGTGCCGGTGTCCGCGGATGAGGCATCATTGGTGGCCTCGACAGTGAGATGATCCTCCAAGATTTCACGGACGGCATGCATGGCAGCCATCACAACCTCATCCGTGCCTGGGGCCGCGATTTGCTTCTCCACTGCCAATTACTCCTCGAGCTCCTGGCTACACTACATGCACCATGGCTTTGGGCATCTCTTATCACTACAAGAAATATGTCAACTAGTGACTTTATGTCAGTGACCCTGGAAGAATTGGTCATAGATCTATGACCATTTGAGACCAATTGGTCAAAAGCTGTTCGGGGGGCTCCAAACCCTAAACCATCGCGACCATTTTGGTCAGAAAGGTCGTATTTTCCTTACATGAAATGGTCATAAAGCAAACAGTGCTGGTCCGCTGCCTTATTTCTAGTTGTTAACGACCAATATAGATGGTCATAGCCTTGTAGATTGTGGTGGGTTGTGATGACTAGGCGCCATCTCATCAGTTTTGCCTATGTGTCATGTCCATGTGTCAATTTTTTCCCTAGGTTGTGAAGCAACCTATATTTCTGTTATTCCAAAAATTCCCAAAAATTCTCATAATTTTTTTGGATCATATCTTCATCAAATATGTCAAAAACATTCCTTGCCTAGTTCAAAAATAACTCAACAATATTCATTTTCCTATTCTGTTCAGAGCAGCACTTTGTGAAGGAAGTACCACTTTGGCATGTCCAAATGGTATCCATTTTCTACAGTGCTTTCCTATGCCCAAATAACCATCCTCCACCAAATGCTAGCTCAATCCATTCATTATTTTGAGCCCAGCTTCAACATTCGTATTTATGTCCAATGTGGTACTTTGCAAAGCAAGTACCACCTAGGCTCCTCCTTTTGAGGTGAAAATTTGTGAAGACGGTCTTCTTAGTAACTGATCATCCCCAGCGAAAACTCACGCCCATTAGCCATGTGCATTTCCCGTACGGCAAATCAAAACTTGGCTGCTTGTTCATGTTTGAGCATCGATCGGTCTCCTCATGAGAATCTTATGTTGTGATTTCCTTCCTAGCACCTACACGGGGAGTGCCCAACCCACTAGACATGCCTAGGCCGCCCAGAACACATGGCAACGCCACGGTCACGCGGTGACCACGCGGCGGGCATGCGAGTTTACGCGCTCTAGAGTTGGGGCCCTCGGCCACTGTCCAAACCTCGATGTCTCGCCATCAAACCATGTATTTCTGATTAAATAGATACTTATTTACCTAGAAATGGTTTTTGGAAAAAATAAAGACCAAACTATGATGCAGGTGCAGTTTAAATTTGACCCGCTTCCGGCTGAATCAGCGGGAATTTTTCTTTTTCACGAGAGGTGGATCAAAACTTTTTACATCCAACCATTTTGTAAATTGTGCATTAAATATGGCCTAGTATTTTGTAAAATTGATTAGGTCCAATTTTGCAACAAATATATGGTAGGTCCTTCACAAAAAAACTCATTTCGGGCACTCGAAAAATGGAAAATGTATTTTCCCTGAAAAGAAAATGAAAACTCCCTTAGGCAACGTTGTTTGGAATTCCAAGATGCACTCTTGTGCACAATATGAGATCATTTGAACAAACTATGCCATGAATGTGGCCATAAGATTGATCATTTGGCTTGAAAGCCATGAATCTTCACGCATGATAGCTCATTTCTGAGAACACTTTTTTAAAATAATTACCGCATTACAAGTTTATTATTTTTCCTGGAAACTGGGTCACATATAATTACACAATGCGAAGGTTTTCCAATTTTTTGATTTTTTTGAATTTTTTATGCCCGTTTCAAAATGCGGTCAAAACGGCGGGAATGACTGTTCCTAGCTAGTAGTTGAATCTTGGAATTTTTTTGGTGTTTCTCTAATTAAATATATACTTATGTACCTAGAAATGATTTTTGGAAAAAATAAAGAGCAAACTACGAGGTAGCTATAGTTCAAATTTGACCTGCTTCCAGCTGAATCGGCGGAAATTTGTCTTTTTCACCATAGGTGGATCAAAACTTTTTACACCCAACCATTTTGTCAATTGTGTATTAAATATGTCCTAGTATTTTAGATAATTTATTTGGTCCAATTTGCAACAAATATATGGTAGGTCCTTCACAAAAAAACTCAGTTCAGGCACTCGAAAACTGGAAAATGAATTTTCCGTGCAAAGAAAATGAAAACTCCCTTAGGAAACATTGTTTGGAAATCCAAGATGCACACTTGTGCACGATATGAGGTCATTTGAACAAACTATGCCATGGATGTGGCCATAAGCTTGATCATTTGGCTTGAAAGCCATGAATCTTCACGCATGATAGCCCATTTCTGAGAATACTTTTTAAAAATAATTTCTGTATTACAAGTTTATTATTTTTCCTGGAATCTTGGTCACATATAATGACACGATGTGAAGGTTTTCCAATTTTTTGATTTTGTTTGAATTTTTTATGCCCGTTTCAAAATGCGGTCAAAACGACGGGCTTGACCGTTCCTAGCTAGTTGTTGAATCTTGGAAAACTTTTGATGTTTCTCTGATTAAATAGATACCTATGTACCTAGAAATGATTTTTGGAAAAAATAAATAGCATACTACGAGGTAGCTGCAGTTCAAATTTGACCCGCTTCCAGCTGAATCGGCAGGAATTTGTCTTTTTCACCAGAGGTGGATCAAAACTTTTGACACCCAACCATTTTGTCAATTGTGCATTAAATATGGCCTAGTATTTTAGAAAATTGATTTGGTCCAATTTTACAACAAATATATGGTAGGTCCTTCACAAAAAAACTCATTTCGAGCACTCAGAAAATGGAAAATGAATTTTCCGTGCAAAGAAGATGAAAACTCCCTTAGGCAACATTGTTTGGAATTCCAAGATGCACACTTGTGCACAATATGAGATCATTTGAACAAACTATGCCATGAATGTGGCCATAATATTGATCATTTGACTTGAAAGCCATGAATCTTCATGCATGATAGCTCATTTCTGAGAACACTTTTCTAAAATAATTATCGTATTACAAGTTTATTATTTTTTCCTGGAAACTTGGTCACATATAATGACACAATGTGAAGGTTTTCCAATTTTTTTTGTTTTTTTTGAATTTTTTATGCCCGTTTCAAAATGCTGTCAAAACGGCGGGCTTGACCGTTCCTAGCTAGTGGTTGAATCTTGGAATGTTTTTGATATTTCTCTGATTAAACAAATACTTTTGTACCTAGAAATGATTTTTGGAAAAAATAAAGAGCAAACTATGAGGTAGCTGCAGTCCAAATTTGACCCGCTTCGAGCTGAATTGGCGGAAATTTGTCTTTTTCACCAGATGTGGATCAAAACTTTTGACACCCAACCTTTTGGTCAATTGTGCATTAAATATGACATAGTTTTTTATAAAATTTATTTGGTCCAATTTTGCAACAAATATATGGTAGGTCCTTCACAAAAAAAAAACTCATTTCGGGCACTCGGAAAATGGAAAATGAATTTTCCGTGCAAAGAAAATGAAAACTCCCTTAGGCAATATTGTTTGCCCTTCCAAGATGCACCCTTGTGCAAAATATGAGATCATTTGGACAAACTCCCTTGACTTGGTTCAATTTTGCAACATAGATTTGTAGGCATTTAATTTTTTTTCCAGAAATTTGGGTCCAAATTTTGGATATTTGAGCGCGAGCGAGCCAACCAATGAGAAGCGAGGAACCACGTCCACGCGGATCACCAAGTTGGACACGATCTGAGCCATCCATCACGCGCCCATCCAACGGTGGATCTTCTCCTGAAAGATCAAAACCCTAACCCACCTACCCACCCACTCTTTCCTTCTCCAGATCCAATTGAGGCTGCCGCGCTGTCCTCTCCCTTGTCGCGACCTAGTCTCCGCCACCGCCGCCCCCACGCATCGCCGACCTCGTCTCCGCCATCCCCTTCCCCTCTCCTTCATCCGGCGTGCGTGCGCGTGTCCAACCGGCCCCAAAAATGAAGACACGAGGCTTGCTCTTCCTCGTCCCACCCAATCGCCGCCGCCGCCGACCTCCTCCCTCTTCCCCAATCGAAACCCCACTGGCGGCGAGCTCGTCTCCCCGAGGCCCATCCTCTGCCCTTCACCCCACCGCCGGCGCCCTTAGTCTCTCCTTCATCTCCCTACGCTCCAGATCTGGGGGCCGCGTGTCAGGACCCCGACTCGATGTCACATCGATCTAGCCGGTAACACCTCATATCACTTTGCGGCCTCACGCACGGTATCCCCACGGGTGTCGCCTTACCTTTGCCCGGGACCGTTTGCGCCTTTTGGCTCACGTATATGATAGTGTCGCTAGCATCCATATGATAAGGAGCCCGGGCTGACATGACTAGTCGTAAACCCAAAGTGGCACAGACTTACAGGGACAGGCATCCATGACCCAGCTTCGAACGTGTCGGTCATCAGCAAGTGGGTCCGGGCTGTAGCACTGGGCTAGCAGGACTCCGGTAAACCGGGCTGTAGCGGGCTAACAGGACTCCGGTACTCAAAGCGTGACATTTCCCCGAAGGGACAGACACAGGAACGAAGAAGGACACATGCCGGCCAGCCTAAGTGTTCCAGAGCAGTAGCAAGCTACCATGGCTCAGCGGTAACACTAGGAGACATTTCCCGGTAAGAGAGGCTACTAAAGATAAACAACTAGATAGTCAGATCCCACACATACCAAGCATTTCAATCATACACACACTATGCTCGATATGTGCAAATACAACGAAGCATCACAACATGACTCTACGATACAAGTACTTTATTTAAGGCTCAGGGAGCCATACATAACATACACAAAGGTACGGGTCTCACGACCCAACACTCAAGTCATACAGTCATACAAACCAGCAGCGGAAGTAACTTGTCTGAGTACAGACAACTAGTAAAATAAAAGAGGCTTGGAAAGCCTAGCTATACTACGTGGTCCTTCACAAGCTCAGGATCACCACCTGGGCCTTTAGCCTACTCGTTGATGTCAACGTCTACATAGAACCCATCAGAAGGGGTTGCAGCGTCTTCTGTAAAAATGTAAATTATAGCAACATGAGTACAAAGGTACTCAGCAAGACTTACATCAGATCCTACATACATGCATATTATCAAGAAGGGTTGGTGGAGTTATTGCAGCAAGCCAGCTTTGACTCTTGGCTAGACTATCCTACGATACTTCAACTTGAAATGGTTTTGCGCACACGAGTCCACTACTCACCAATTCAATACACTACTGAGGATCCGCCTCCGTCTTCCTACGGAAGAGCCATCCTCGGCACTCACACTTATCTTGAGGCTTTTAGTAGTTTCCATTTACTTGTCTATGTACTGTATAGGCAACCAAGTAGTTCTTTACCGCGGACGCGGCTATTCGAATAGATTATGATAACCCTGCAGGGGTGTACTTCTTCATACATGTTTCCACCACTTAGCGTCTGCACACGACATGTGCTCGGCAGACTTCAAGCGAAAGCCGACGTGGGTGTAGACCACGACCTACCTAAACACTTAAGCCTCTAGTCCAGGTTTATCGCCTATCCAGGTTCCATCCGCAGGGAGTCCGGCCGAGGTTTCCCATACGGCCCCGAACGATGTGAACAGGGTTCCCGAGATACCTAACGGGTATTCGGTACACCGTGCCACGTACCTACCGCATCACAGCCCACCCCTACGGTCAGCGCTGTCCACGGCCTCCAGTAGGCTACAAACACCAGAAACTACTTGCAACTCCTGGACAGAGAGCTAGGGTGAATAAGAAGTCGAGCGGGGTCATATTTCAGGGCCCAATGCATGGTAGTAGCTGTATCTTAAATCACACATACAGATCTCAGTGCTTAAGGTCGGCTTCAATGAAACAACCCACCATGTACTCCTACATGGCCTCTCATCGATACCTTTACCAAATCGTGTTCACCACACCACTCTCATTACCGACATAATCATTTCACTCTAGCCATCACCCAGATGCACCAGACCTGACACGACTCTAAGCATAGCAGGCATAGCAAGGTAGGAACAACACATACATATGGCTCAATCAACTCCTACACATGCTAGTGGGTTTCATCTAGTTACTGTGGCAATGACAGGTCATGCAGAGGAAATGGGTTCAACTACCGTAGCACACAGCAGTTTGAAACGCGTTGTCTTAATGCAGTAAAAGAGAGCAGGAGCGAGAACATGGGATTGTATCGATATGATCAAATGGTTGGTTGCTTGCCTGATGGTTCGATGCACTGATACGGTTCTTCGTTAGGGTAATCACGGTACTCCTCAGAGGCAGAACCTGTCGCAAAGGACACCGATACACAACCATCACCAAACAATGTGCAACAATATGATGCATGCATGAAACATGGCAATATGAGTGTGTTGGGCTAATGCAACTAAAACCAGAAGGGTTTGAACCAATTTGAATCAAAGATTCAAATTTCAAACTCAAACATGGCCTTTTAACGTGCTTTTCCTTGTTCTGCATTAAACATCAAGTTAACTTGTTTAGTCATGCATGAAAATAGTACAGATGGATAGATTGGATTTTTCTGATCATTTTTCATATATAATTTGTCTGATTTGGAGTTACAGAATAAAAGTTATGAATTTTTGAAGTTTAAATAATATTCTGGAATTTCCTGATTTAAATTAAATCCAGAAATATATATATTGCGCCAGCATGACGTCAGCATGACGTCAGTGGTCAACTGCGGCTGGCTGGGGTCAAACCTGACGTGTGGGGTCCACACGTCAGTGACAGGGGGGTTTAACAGGGTTAATTTAATCCTAATTAGGAATTAGTGGCGCTGGGGCCCACTGGTCAGTGTCAGGGGGGGTAGTTAGTTTAGGTAGGTCGTGGGTGTAGACCACGACCTACCTAAACACTTAAGCCTCTAGTCCAGGTTTATCGCCTATCCAGGTTCCATCCGCAGGGAGTCCGGCCGAGGTTTCCCATACGGCCTCGAACGATGTGAACAGGGTTCCCGAGATACCTAACGGGTATTCGGTACACCGTGCCACGTACCTACCGCATCACAGCCCACCCCTACGGTCAGCGCTGTCCACGGCCTCCAGTAGGCTACAAACACCAGAAACTACTTGCAACTCCTGGACAGAGAGCTAGGGTGAATAAGAAGTCGAGCGGGGTCATATTTCAGGGCCCAATGCATGGTAGTAGCTGTATCTTAAATCACACATACAGATCTCAGTGCTTAAGGTCGGCTTCAATGAAACAACCCACCATGTACTCCTACATGGCCTCTCATCGATACCTTTACCAAATCGTGTTCACCACACCACTCTCATTACCGACATAATCATTTCACTCTAGCCCATCACCCAGATGAACCAGACCTGACACGACTCTAAGCATAGCAGGCATAGCAGGGTAGGAACAACACATACATATGGCTCATACAACTCCTACACATGCTAGTGGGTTTCATCTAGTTACTGTGGCAATGACAGGTCATGAAGAGGAAATGGGTTCAACTACCGTAGCACACAGCAGTTTGAAACGCGTTGTCTTAATGCAGTAAAAGAGAGCAGGAGCGAGAACATGGGATTGTATCGATATGATCAAATGGTTGGTTGCTTGCCTGATGGTTCGATGCACTGATACGGTTCTTCGTTAGGGTAATCACGGTACTCCTCGGAGGCAGAACCTGTCGCAAAGGACACCGATACACAACCATTACCAAACAATGTGCAACAATATGATGCATGCATGAAACATGGCAATATGAGTGTGTTGGGCTAATGCAACTAAAACCAGAAGGGTTTGAACCAATTTGAATCAAAGATTCAAATTTCAAACTCAAGCATGGCCTTTTTAAGTGCTTTTCCTTGTTCTGCTTTAAACATCAATTTAACTTGTTTGATCATGCATGATAATAGTACAGATGGATAGATTGGATTTTTCTGATCATTTTTCATATATAATTTGTCTGATTTGGAGTTACAGAATAAAAGTTATGAATTTTTGAAGTTTAAATAATATTCTGGAATTTCCTGATTTAATTAAATCCAGAAATATATATATTGCGCCAGCATGACGTCAGCATGACGTTAGTGGTCAACTGCGGCTGGCTGGGGTCAAACCTGACGTGTGGGGTCCACACGTCAGTGACAGGGGGGTTTAACAGGGTTAATTTAATCCTAATTAGGAGTTAGTGGCGCTGGGGCCCACTGGTCAGTGTCAGGGGGGTTAACTAACAGTGATTAGCGCTAATCTAACCACCTGGCCGACGGGGCCCACGCGTCAGTGACCCTGGGGGGGTCAAACCCCAGGTCAAACAGTTCAAACCCACCGGCGACATGACGCCGGCGAGGCCCGAGACGGCGGCGCGATACGGAAACGCGCTACAGGGCACGGGCGAGGCCGTGCTTGGGCTCGTTGGAGAGCCCTTGCTCCCGCGCGTCGAACGGTGGTGGTGGCCGTGCCTGAGGTGGCCGGTACCGACGACGGCGAGCTCGTGAGCAACGGCCGGAGTTCGGGTGCGGTCGGGATCGGTGCTGCTGCTCGCAAGCGAGGGAGCTGAGGCGCTGGAGGGGCTCTACGGGTCGCGGCAAGCACAACGGGTGCACGCCCGTGACCAAATGGTCACCGGGGCTTCGCCGGCAACGAGCCCGTGCGGCGGAGCGTCTCGGCTCCGGTAGAGGGGCGGCTAGAGCTCGAAATCGAACATGGGGTTAGGGGGAAACGAATCAGGGGCTCACGGGGATCATGCAGGGAGGGTCAGCGAGCTCGGGGAAGCACGAACGGCGGCGAATCGACGGCGACCATCGGCGGCGGTCGAGGACGAAGACGATGGCGTGGAGGCGATGCAGAGCTTCCCGAGGGGCTTGGCTTGGTGGGGAGGAAGAGGGGGTCGCGGCGGAGCTCCTGAGCTCAGCGGAGGGGCGAGGGGTGGCCGGTGACGGCTGCTATGGCGAACGGCGGCGAGGGGTGCGTTCGGACACGGGAGAGAGAGAGCGAGGGAGAGGAGAGGAAGAACCGAGGGAGAGTGAGAGAGAGCAGGGGGAGGGCGTGGCGTCGTTCCAGGCCATCCAGACGAGGAGGGGAGGGGCAGGCAGGCAGGCGAGCAGGTGGCGTGGTGCGGTGGCGCGCGCGCGCGCCGGGCACACTCCCCTCCCTCTGTCGAGGACGAAGACGACAGAGGAGGAGGCGGGCTGGGCCGCCTGCTGGCTGGGCCGGCCAGCTGGCTGGGCCGGACAGGGAGGAGCCCAGGTAAGCTCCTCCTTTTATTTATTTTTGTTTTTCTAATTTCTGACATTTGTTTTGATTTAAATAAAATATTAAATCATTTTATAACCTTATGCCAATTTTTGCAGGAGCTAGATATATTATTCCAGAGCTCCCCAACAGGTGGCATAATTTTTGGACATATATTAATATATATAACTAATATATTTCCAATGCAAATATTTATGCATTAATTCCAAATGCCCAAAATAAATACCTATGAGCTCTTAAAAATATTGGTTTGATTTTTTTATCTCTGTCCAATATTTTGAGAGAGCAACATGAGCATTTTCTTGGACCCTTTTGGAGAAATTTTTTATTTGGGTCATTTTCAAAAATGATTCTGAGGGTTTCACAAATCCCCATTACAAATTAAATGGAATTTTAAACATGATGCACACACTCTGATGCATGACTAGCTAGGGTGTGACAACTCACCCCCACTCAAAAGAATCTCGTCCCGAGATTTGGGTTCCTCCGGGAAGAAGGCGGGATACTCGAGTCGAAGACGATCCTCCCTTTCCCAAGTTGCTTCATCCTCAGAATGGTGCGACCATTGTACTTTGAGAAACTTGATATTATGACGTCGAGTGGTACGCTCGGCCTGATCGAGGATACGAATGGGGTACTCTCGATATGTAAGATTATCTTGGAGATCAAGCGTTTCGTGGTCCACTCCACGGATAGGATCCGAGAAGCAACGCCTGAGTTGAGAAACGTGGAAGACATCGTGGACTCTGGAGAGGTGCGGAGGTAATTCCAACTGGTAGGCAACTTCTCCTCGTTTGGCAAGAATGCGAAAAGGTCCAATGTAACGAGGAGCCAATTTGCCTTTGATACCGAAACGATGGGTTCCCTTCAGAGGGGTGACCCGAAGATATGCCTTCTCGTCAACCTCGAAAGTCATAGCCTTATGTTTTCGGTCATATTGACTCTTTTGACGAGATTGGGCCGTTTTCAACTTTTCACGAACGATACGAACTTGTTCTTCTGCTTCCTGAATCATATCCGGGCCAAAGAATTGTCTTTCCCCGGTCTCTGACCAGTTAAGGGGTGTTCGACACCGTCGTCCATAGAGAACTTCAAAAGGGGCTTTACCCAAGCAAGATTGATAGCTGTTGTTGTAAGCGAATTCGGCAAATGGAAGGCACTTCTCCCAGTCCATCCCGAATGAGATAACAGAGGCTCGAAGCATGTCTTCTAGAATCTGGTTGACGCGTTCCACTTGACCACTCGATTGAGGGTGGAAAGCGGTGCTAAAAGAGAGACGGGTTCCCATAGCATTTTGGAAACTTTCCCAAAATCGAGAGGTGAAAAGGCTTCCTCGGTCCGAGTTAATTTCCAAAGGGACACCATGGAGAGACACTATACGGGAGATGTATAAGTCTGCCAGCTGACTAGCGGTTATAATCTCACGAACAGGTAAGAAATGGGCTACTTTGGAAAGACGATCGACAACGACGAAGATAGCATTATTCCCTCTCTTGGTCCTGGGAAAACCGGTAATGAAATCCATACCAATTTTATCCCACTTCCATTCAGGAATAGCTAAGGGTTGAAGGGTGCCAGCAGGCCGTTGATGCTCTGCTTTTACGCGACGACAGACGTCGCAGTTTGCAATATACTGAGCAATCTCTCTCTTCATCCTAGTCCACCAGAACCTTTGGCGTAGGTCCTGATACATCTTAGTACTACCGGGATGAATGGTGAGAGGAGATTCATGAGCCTCCTTAAGGATCAACTGCCGTAGATGCTGGTTCTTGGGAACCACTAGACGGTTCTCAAAGTACACAACACCATGATCATTTGTGGAGAAACAACTAGCACCTCCGCTAGCAATGTTCTCTTTGATTTTAGATATTCCCTTATCTCGCTTTTGGGCAGCAATGATTTGATCCGTAAGAGTAGGTTTTGCTACCAAGGTGGAAAGAAAACCTTGAGGTACAATGTGAAGGTTAAGCTTCCGAAATTCCTCATGGAGAAGCGGTTGACTTTGTTGTAACATCAGGTTGTTACAATAAGATTTACGACTTAGCGCATCAGCCATGACGTTGGCTTTCCCTGGGGTGTAGGTTATTCCTAAGTCGAAGTCTGTGATCAACTCAACCCAACGTCTTTGCCTGAGATTCAAATCCGGTTGGGTGAAAATGTACTTCAGACTTTGGTGATCAGTGAATATTTCGCAACGATTACCGAGGAGGTAATGTCGCCAGGTCTTGAGTGCATAGACTACGGCTGCAAGCTCTAGATCATGAGTAGGATAATTCTCCTCATGTGGGTGCAATTGCCGTGAAGCGTAGGCAATTACGTGTCGATCTTGCATGAGAATGCAACCTAGTCCTTGTCGCGAGGCGTCGCAGTAGATAACAAAGTCCTTGGAGAAGTCTGGCGGTACCAGTACGGGAGCAGAAGTCAGGCGTCTTTTCAGTTCCTGAAAGCTGTGCTCACATTGTGGAGTCCACTCGAACTTCTTATCTTTCTTGAGGAGTTCGGTTAGAGGTTTAGCAACCTTGGAGAAGTTCTCGACAAAGAGACGACAATAGCTCGCTAAGCCTAGAAAACTCCGAACTTGCTTGACCGATTCAGGTGGAGTCCAATTAAGGACGGCTTGAACTCGCTCAGGGTTAACAGCAATACCTTTACCAGATATTACATGACCCAGATAGGTCACTTCTGACAACCAGAATTCACATTTAGAAAATTTGGCATAAAGACGATGCTCTCGAAGTTTCTTCAACACTAGCCTTAGATGTCCGGCATGTTCCTCCTCGTTCTTGGAGTAGATGAGTATATCATCGAGGTAAACCACGACGAATTTATCCAAATACTCCATGAAGATTGAGTTCATTAACCGAGAAAAGGTGGCTGGAGCGTTGGTTAAACCGAAGGACATGACGGTGTACTCGTATTGGCCATAACGAGTAACAAAGGCCGTTTTAGGAATGTCCCCGTTTCTGATTTTGATTTGATGGTAGCCCAACCTCAAATCCATCTTGGAGAAGACTGAGGATCCAGCGAGCTGATCATACAGGTCGTTGATCCTGGGAAGTGGATATTTGTTCTTGATTGTGACCAAATTGACAGGTCGGTAATCTACAACCATCTGGTCCGTACCATCCTTCTTCTTGACGAATAGGACGGGGCAAGCCCACGGAGATGAACTAGGGCGGATGAAACCCTTTTTCAAGGACTCATCGAGTTGTTTCTTAAGCTCGGCTAGTTCTAGGGGTGCCATCTTATAAGGTCTTCTAGCAATCGGAACGGTTCCTGGAATGAGATCTATTACGAACTCAACATCCCTGTCAGGTGGAACACCTGGCAATTCCTCTGGGAAGACATCCGGGAAGTCACGGACTACCGGAACGTCTTCAAGGTCTGGCAAAGGGCTGGCGTTAAGAGAATATAATTGTCGCTTGGCTATTCGGGTCAAGACATTGACTATCTTCCCCGAAGGATGGGTGAGCTGAACAGTCCTAGAGAAGCAATCAATTTGGGCATGATGAGCTGACATCCAGTCCATACCCAGAATGATATTAATATCTGAAGATTTAAGGGCTATCAAAGACGCGAGGAAAACAAGTCTATCGACTTGGATTTCATTTCCATGGCTTACTCTAGAAGTTTGCCATTTGGATCCCGGAGTTTGAATTACCATAGAGGTTGGCATATCACCGAATGCGACGTTATGCAAACGAGCATAATTTTCGGATATAAAAGAATGAGAGGCTCCTGTATCGAAAAGAACAGATGCCGGGTGGCAATTAACAAGAAGCGTACCGAGAACGACGTTGGGATCCTCTTGAGCTTCTTCGGCCGAGATACAGTTGACATGGCCACGTGAAGCGGTGACCGGCTTGGCGTGGAATACTTTTCCTGTTGGCTTGCCACGGCCAACAGCTTTAGCAGACTGGTTGGGGTTGGTCTGGGGACACTCACGCATATAGTGGCCAGATTCCCCACACTTGAAACAAGTCACGGAACTGGTACGTGGAGGAGCATTATTGGTTGGACCCCCATAGGGCTTGGCTGGAATAGACTGTTGAACAGGGCGAGGCGCCTGGAAAGATGGCCTCGGTGTGAACCTGGGTGGCAGGGCGGTGTTGGGTACCCACACGCGGCGCTTCTGAGGACCAGCACCGGACGAGGAACCCATGTCACGGCCATGCTTGCGTGTTGCGTCATAGTCAGTCTGACCAGTTTCAGCACTGATGGCTTTGTTGACAAGTTTCTGAAAAGTTGTGCACTCATGCAGACGGAGGTCGCGGCGAAGCTCAGGACTAAGGCCCTTACGGAACCTTGCTTGCTTCTTGGCATCAGTAGACACTTCCTCAGTTGCATATCGTGCGAGATTACCAAACTCCCTGCTGTAAGCATCCACAGAAAGTCGGCCTTGGGTGAAACTGCAAAATTCCTCACGTTTACGGTCCATGAGACCCTCCGGAATGTGATGTTCACGGAAAGCCTCACTGAATTCAGCCCAAGTAGTGACATGGCCCGCTGGGCGCATAGCTCCATAATTCTCCCACCATAGACTGGCGGGGCCTTCAAGATGATATGCAGCAAAGGTGACCTTGTCAGCCTCCGCTACCAGCGCGGAATGCAGTTTGTGAGAGATACTGCGAAGCCAGTCATCGGCGTCGAGAGGCTCGACGGAGTGGTGGAACGTGGGTGGATGTAATTTGATAAAATCACTGAGTGACACCACGTTAGTCCTCTGATGGTGTGCTGTGTTCTGTTCAATACGCTCCAACAAACGGTTGGTCTCCCGCTTGTTTCTCTCAGCTTCCATCATAACCTCGGCTAGGGAAGGAGGATGAGGCAGATTTGCATCCCTGACTTCACTGCCTTCGGCCTGCTCTTGAGGAGCAGGGTTAGTGCGCGTGTTGACCATCCTAGGTAAACAAGACAATGATTTAGTCAGAATGATAAAATTCCGACATAGGATATAAAATGTAAGGAATAACTCGAGATGCAAGATGATCATCCGTATGACATGGTAGATACAGAAACTGCTTCTTTATTCCATCGTCATACACACCATACAGGGTTTAGTACAAGACCAAACAAAGTACTATTACGGTGAAAAGAGGATTACATCTCATCGGAGGCATCCCAAGCTCCTATACATTATTTTTCTACACCTCCGAAAAGAGTACAAACTAGGTCATATCCCACGAGTCACGCGGGACGATAGACGACACAGCTAACACGAACTAGTGATACTACCACTAACTCAGACCGATCCGTAGTAGTCCTCGTAGAAGTCACCTCCATAGCCTGGAAGCTCAACATGATCATCCGGAAACAGACGATCTCGCGGAGCTTGTGGACCATAGGGGCTAGGATGAGGTCTTGGACCAACAGACGGTGGCCTGCGGGGACCGCGAGGTGGGGTGATGCCTCCTACATCACGCCAACCCATCACGTCTGGCAGAGCAGATCTCACAGGATAGAGATCGCGCATATCCGAATATCCAGCTTGCACCGCCGGTGCGAACCGAGTCAAAGTGGCCCAGTGGTCAGCACGGGTATTGAAAAGCTCTAACCTTAAGGCCCGATTTTCACGATCCTTATCCTCGAGCATCTCAGCAGTGGTGCGAGTCCGTGAATCCTCCTGAGTGGGGTCAGCATAGATAGCCTGGAGATACCCTTGTGCTCCCGGAAGTGATCCTGGCATATACCGGAAATCAGAGTCCCGAAATAGACCAGATCTGACTCGCATGATGGTCATCATAGAGTAGGCGGCGTCCTGCACAGCCATCTCAATAGTAACCCCGAGTCCATAGGAGCAGTGAAGGGGCTCGGTGGATCCAGGATAAGATGGAAATATCCTGACAGTGCAGAGATACTGGCTTTGATTGAAGTCCCGAAATTGCTCTTCGACCGTGTACTCAGGATACCAGCGGTATCCAGCCTCAGTCATTACCCTGACCAACTTGGCAGTATGGCCGGGTACATCTAGGCATCGAGTCAGGCGAACCACTTGATTGAGGTCGCGAGTGGCCATCTGAAAGCACAATCATAATGCAAAGGCATTAGAATTTCTAGCAAAATTTCGGCAGCATAACAGCTGTAAATGCTCAAGAAGGATTTTGAGACATTTGACAAAGGATTTCATACACACTCAACATCATCATATCAAGTTCTGAGTCCATCCTAGCAACATAATGTGGTAATAGGATTGAACTAGGCTTGTATCCATCAAACCTATAAGGTACTACTGATTAGTAACACGTGATCCTGATAGAGAGAACAGATCCTAATTCCTTAACCCCCGGTGGAAGAATAGACTGACTCAGATCAGAATGTCATAAGATAAAGGAGTAAAAAGAGCCTTACGTTCCAACCCACAAACAATTCCCCTACATATAACTAAAGAATTTCTAGACTCAACATCGACCAGTTTGGCTTGGAGAACCTACAGGCAGTCCGGCTCTGATGCCAACGCTGTCAGGACCCCGACTCGATGTCACATCGATCTAGCCGGTAACACCTCATATCACTTTGCGGCCTCACGCACGGTATCCCCACGGGTGTCGCCTTACCTTTGCCCGGGACCGTTTGCGCCTTTTGGCTCACGTATATGATAGTGTCGCTAGCATCCATATGATAGGGAGCCCGGGCTGACATGACTAGTCGTAAACCCAAAGTGGCACAGACTTACAGGGACAGGCATCCATGACCCAGCTTCGAACGTGTCGGTCATCAGCAAGTGGGTCCGAGCTGTAGCACTGGGCTAGCAGGACTCCGGTAAACCGGGCTGTAGCGGGCTAACAGGACTCCGGTACTCAAAGCGTGACATTTCCCCGAAGGGACAGACACAGGAACGAAGAAGGACACATGCCGGCCAGCCTAAGTGTTCCAGAGTAGTAGCAAGCTACCATGGCTCAGCGGTAACACTAGGAGACATTTCCCGGTAAGAGAGGCTACTAAAGATAAACAACTAGATAGTCAGATCCCACACATACCAAGCATTTCAATCATACACACACTATGCTCGATATGTGCAAATACAACGAAGCATCACAACATGACTCTACGATACAAGTACTTTATTTAAGGCTCAGGGAGCCATACATAACATACACAAAGGTACGGGTCTCACGACCCAACACTCAAGTCATACAGTCATACAAACCAGCAGCGGAAGTAACTTGTCTGAGTACAGACAACTAGTAAAATAAAAGAGGCTTGGAAAGCCTAGCTATACTACGTGGTCCTTCACAAGCTCAGGATCACCACCTGGGCCTTTAGCCTACTCGTTGATGTCAACGTCTACATAGAACCCATCAGAAGGGGTTGCAGCGTCTTCTGTAAAAATGTAAATTATAGCAACATGAGTACAAAGGTACTCAGCAAGACTTACATCAGATCCTACATACATGCATATTATCAAGAAGGGTTGGTGGAGTTATTGCAGCAAGCCAGCTTTGACTCTTGGCTAGACTATCCTACGATACTTCAACTTGAAATGGTTTTGCGCACACGAGTCCACTACTCACCAATTCAATACACTACCGAGGATCCGCCTCCGTCTTCCTACGGAAGAGCCATCCTCGGCACTCACACTTATCTTGAGGCTTTTAGTAGTTTCCATTTACTTGTCTATGTACTGTATAGGCAACCAAGTAGTCCTTTACCGCGGACGCGGCTATTCGAATAGATTATGATAACCCTGCAGGGGTGTACTTCTTCATACATGTTTCCACCACTTAGCGTCTGCACACGACATGTGCTCGGCAGACTTCAAGCGAAAGCCGACGTGGGTGTAGACCACGACCTACCTAAACACTTAAGCCTCTAGTCCAGGTTTATCGCCTATCCAGGTTCCATCCGCAGGGAGTCCAGCCGAGGTTTCCCATACGGCCCCGAACGATGTGAACAGGGTTCTCGAGATACCTAACGGGTATTCGGTACACCGTGCCACGTACCTACCGCATCACAGCCCACCCCTACGGTCAGCGCTGTCCACGGCCTCCAGTAGGCTACAAACACCAGAAACTACTTGCAACTCCTGGACAGAGAGCTAGGGTGAATAAGAAGTCGAGCGGGATCATATTTCAGGGCCCAATGCATGGTAGTAGCTGTATCTTAAATCACACATACAGATCTCAGTGCTTAAGGTCGGCTTCAATGAAACAACCCACCATGTACTCCTACATGGCCTCTCATCGATACCTTTACCAAATCGTGTTCACCACACCACTCTCATTACCGACATAATCATTTCACTCTAGCCCATCACCCAGATGAACCAGACCTGACATGACTCTAAGCATAGCAGGCATAGCAGGGTAGGAACAACACATACATATGGCTCATACAACTCCTACACATGCTAGTGGGTTTCATCTAGTTACTGTGGCAATGACAGGTCATGAAGAGGAAATGGGTTCAACTACCGTAGCACACAGCAGTTTGAAACGCGTTGTCTTAATGCAGTAAAAGAGAGCAGGAGCGAGAACATGGAATTGTATCGATATGATCAAATGGTTGGTTGCTTGCCTGATGGTTCGATGCACTGATACGGTTCTTCGTTAGGGTAATCACGGTACTCCTCGGAGGCAGAACCTGTCGCAAAGGACACCGATACACAACCATTACCAAACAATGTGCAACAATATGATGCATGCATGAAACATGGCAATATGAGTGTGTTGGGCTAATGCAACTAAAACCAGAAGGGTTTGAACCAATTTGAATCAAAGATTCAAATTTCAAACTCAAGCATGGCCTTTTAAAGTGCTTTTCCTTGTTCTGCTTTAAACATCAATTTAACTTGTTTGATCATGCATGATAATAGTACAGATGGATAGATTGGATTTTTCTGATCATTTTTCATATATAATTTGTCTGATTTGGAGTTCCAGAATAAAAGTTATGAATTTTTGAAGTTTAAATAATATTCTGGAATTTCCTGATTTAATTAAATCCAGAAATATATATATTGCGCCAGCATGACGTCAGCATGACGTCAATGGTCAACTGCGGCTGGCTGGGGTCAAACCTGACGTGTGGGGTCCACACGTCAGTGACAGGGGGGTTTAACAGGGTTAATTTAATCCTAATTAGGAGTTAGTGGCGCTGGGGCCCACTGGTCAGTGTTAGGGGGGTTAACTAACAGTGATTAGCGCTAATCTAACCACCTGGCCGACGGGGCCCACGCGTCAGTGACCCTGGGGGGGTCAAACCCCAGGTCAAACAGTTCAAACCCACCGGCGACATGACGCCGGCGAGGCCCGAGACGGCGGCGCGATACGGAAACGCGCTACAGGGCACGGGCGAGGCCGTGCTTGGGCTCGTTGGAGAGCCCTTGCTCCCGCGCGTCGAACGGTGGTGGTGGCCGTGCCTGAGGTGGCCGGTACCGACGACGGCGAGCTCGTGAGCGGCGTCCGGAGTTCGGGTGCGGTCGGGATCGGCGCTGCTGCTCGCAAGCGAGGGAGCTGAGGCGCTGGAGGGGCTCTACGGGTCGCGGCAAGCACAAGGGTGCACGCCCGTGACCAAATGGTCACCGGGGCTTCGCCGGCGACGAGCCCGTGCGGCGGAGCGTCTCGGCTCCGGTAGAGGGGCGGCTAGAGCTCGAAATCGAACATGGGGTTAGGGGGAAACGAATCAGGGGCTCACGGGGATCATGCAGGGAGGGTCAGCGAGCTCGGGGAAGCACGAACGGCGGCGAATCGACGGCGACCATCGGCGGCGGTCGAGGACGAAGACGATGGCGTGGAGGCGATGCAGAGCTTCCCGAGGGGCTTGGCTTGGTGGGGAGGAAGAGGGGGTCGCGGCGGAGCTCCTGAGCTCAGCGGAGGGGCGAGGGGTGGCCGGTGACGGCTGCTATGGTGAACGGCGGCGAGGGGTGCGTTCGGACACGGGAGAGAGAGAGCGAGGGAGAGGAGAGGAAGAACCGAGGGAGAGTGAGAGAGAGCAGGGGGAGGGCGTGGCGTCGTTCCAGGCCATCCAGACAAGGAGGGGAGGGGCAGGCAGGCAGGCGAGCAGGTGGCGTGGCGCGGTGGCGCGCGCGCGCGCCGGGCACACTCCCCTCCCTCTGTCGAGGACGGAGACGACAGAGGAGGAGGCGGGCTGGGCCGCCTGCTGGCTGGGCCGGCCAGCTGGCTGGGCCGGACAGGGAGGAGCCCAGGTAAGCTCCTCCTTTTATTTATTTTTGTTTTTCTAATTTCTGACATTTGTTTTGATTTAAATAAAATATTAAATCATTTTATAACCTTATGCCAATTTTTGCAGGAGCTAGATATATTATTCTAGAGCTCCCCAACAGGTGGCATAATTTTTGGACATATATTAATATATATAACTAATATATTTCCAATGCAAATATTTATGCATTAATTCCAAATGCCCAAAATAAATACCTATGAGCTCTTAAAAATATTGGTTTGATTTTTTTATCTCTGTCCAATATTTTCAGAGAGCAACATGAGTATTTTCTTGGACCCTTTTGGAGAAATTTTTTATTTGGGTCATTTTCAAAAATGATTCTGAGGGTTTCACAAATCCCCATTTCAAATTAAATGGAATTTTAAACATGATGCACACACTCTGATGCATGACTAGCTAGGGTGTGACACCGCGGCCGTGCACCTAGATCGAGAAGGGAGGCCGTGTCGCTCCTACCGCGGCCGGATCCAAGGACAAGCCCGTGGGGTCCTGCTCAGGCTTCTCGCGGGGGCCACGGAGGCAGGATCCACAACCACGACGGGTGCGAATCCTAGCCACCACAGTGGGTCACCGGCATGACCCCCGCACCTCCGACGGGCAACGGCACCAAGGGTCGCTCTACGTGGGCCTTCATCAGCGCCAGCTTCACCACTGGAACCTGCAGCCTCCTCCTCCAGCGTTCATCTGCATCAGGGAAGGTAACCCCGCCAGTCCCCTTCCCTTGTGCTCTCTTGGTGATGCAAAATCCGATTCTTCTTGGCCACTGAAACTCAAGCAGTTCTTCAGTTAGTCAGTATGCACGCATTAGAAACAACCTGATTTTGTTCTTGTCCCCTGTATTCCGCGGCGGCGGTTAAGAGACAATGGGTTAATCATGCCAGGCAGGACACTTGCATCCATCCAACCGTGAGGGCTAGCTTGATACAAGCGCATCCATCATTCTCTTCTTCTTTTGAATAAAGTACGGGCCTGATACAAGTGCGATGGTTGTGTTTGATTCCTTGCTTAGCTGAATGATGCTATAATTAGTAGGTGTTATATGCTGAACGATGCTAGCTGTTGTACCAATATGGATCATTGGCAGCAACTTAGGCTAGCTGGGTACTGTACTTTGGACAGTGTTGCTTACCAGTTACATTTGGTTTGGTCCTCAATGATGAATTGGTGCATTTTGGATGTAGCTTACTTCCTGTTTGTCTTGGTCTGTTTGGTTCCCTCTCACTACCTATTTGCGCAGCTACTTTCAGAGTTATTAGTCAAATATGATTACTGCTGGCTGTGGAGGGGATTTTTTCTGTGGCAATCAGTCAGTAGGTGGGGCTTTTTTCTGCTGCTTGTTTTTGCTTCAGTTGGGTACATGAATATCTGGTTATAAGGATTTCAGAGCCAGGACTTGTTCTGAATCTCTGGTTGTTTCATGATGCTAGTTCGCACTTATAGTATATACTCCTAAGGTGATGCATGCATGATCAGTACCAGTGTGAGATGTTGATTCATGTATCCGTGTTTGGTGCGACAATCATGCACCTCATCATGTGTAATTATTTGGTGTACGAGACCTACGGTATATACTTACTAGTACTGTCTACTGTGATTGAGTATTTATTGATGGTGCTTCGACTGCACTACTATAGTGATACATTCTGTAGTACACTGCTAATGCTTATCCGAGTTCATTGTTTTATTTTCATGGTAACTAAATGTTGACATATTAGCTAATGGCGTACCTAAATATGACCTAGGTACAGTGGCGCTGCTGGTTCCTTGAGGCCAGGTCGAGTTGAGGTAGGGGATAGGAAGTTTGAGCCGCTCGGGTGCTGATCATGTACAGCGGCGCTCTTTTGAGTATCGACCCGACCAAACCAATGATGCAAGGCTTCTCCTACTACTGCATGTCTGCATCAACTTAGTTCTTCCATAGGGAGAGATTTAAATCCTTCACTTGCTAGCAGCATGTTCCATTTGACTCATTCTAATTACTACTTCATATATGGCAATTCAGACCTGGCATAAGTTACACTTGACAAGAGTATCTTGCACACTTTCTGTTTTCTGTGTTACTGTTCATTTCTAAATCTGGTCTTAGTCTCAAGCATTCTTTATAGTCTCATATATATTGTATTTATACATCTGTGTGGAGCTTAATTTGATCCTAAATAAAAGATGCTTGGACATTGGTGAAACTTTATCTAAATAAAAGATGCTTTTATTTTGCTGCAAAGGTCATTTTACTTCCAAGACCAGCACATGGGTCAATTGTGATGGATTATGAAGTATCCATTGGCCCACTAGAAGTTATATTCGTACTATGAAATACTGTGCATTCCACAGATTTGTAGGTGGTGTAGCTGTAGCAGCATGCTTAGAAGAAAAGTTAGCTCAACCTTGAACTATAAGTTGCGTCAGTCTATATGCTACTTGCATGGAGGCATCAGCTTTTACATTCAGAATTTCTCACACAAGCAAGTGTGTTGCGGAATTGGAATCAATTGGAAACAACACTTGCATGCCTAGTAGTTAAACCTCGATATGATCATTTGACACAACTTTTATCAATTAAAATCTAAATTTGGTTGAAGACTTGAATTGTGCACAATTATATATGTACCACTTTGAGGTTGTTATTCTCTGTTTTGGAAATATATTCATTCTGGGGATGCCATGTTTTGTTCTTGCTGATGTTATTCTCTATTTTGGAAATATATTTAGTTTGGGAATGCCATGTTACACTGACACAACTTATTAGTTTGGTCCTTGTCTGATTTAGTTGTTGCATCTTGTCTTCATCTCCCCTGCCTCCCTCTGATTCCTCGTGTGTTTGCTTTGGGTGCAGGTTGATTCGATCTGTACAAGCTGCTACTGCTGCAGGTGGACAAGGAATCCCTCATGGTTGCTGCTGCACTACAGTCTGCTTTTTATTTTTGAACAGGATGTATTAATGTTAAGTTGACATTACTGTTGCCTTGAGCTACATACACTTACTAACATAGATCCTGGTATTCTGTTGTTTACTGTAAGACTTGCTGTTTAGCAAGGCCTAAGTAATTTAGTGTGCTGCATCTTTGTAGCGACCAGACCTCAAACAGTCTGATCTCTATGCTTTAGTGTCATCCCTGGATCAGTAATGCTGACACGCACAGTACTTGAAAGATTTATAACAGAGTAGCAATCACACACATATTACATCAAATGTCTCAAAAGAGAACTTATTACAATAAATATGGCTTAAGGCCATCTAATAACGATAACAGAGGAAGGCTTGGAAGATAAGTGAGTCCATCAACTCCAACGGCATCACTGAGTATAGAACCACGACATATGGCACCTTATTCGCCGTCTGAAAAGTCTGCAACATGAACGTTGCAGCCCGAAAACGGGTCAGCACATGGAATATGCTGGAAATGTAACACATAGAGAGTAATGAACAGAAATATGCTATACTACATGCATATATGGCTGGTGGAAAGCTCTATGGTTATAGTTTTGCATAAAGCCAATTTTTCCCTACTGCAAAGGAATAAATTTATTTAACTATCATGGTGGTTGTTAAACATTGAGAGTGTAGACACCCTCTCAATCCCAATTAAACATCATCATTAAAACCCAACAGATTAAATTGAAGTAACATGATGAGATTCACATGATAATCCAAGTACTAGATACTCAAAATATCCATAACCGGGGACACGACTAACCATGATTAGTTTGTACACTCTGCAGAGGTTTGTGCACTTTTCCCCATAAGACTCGATCTCCTCCGTTAGATTTCTCGCACTACATGGTGTTTGAGAAACGGATGACCAAGACATAGTCTTTCAGAAGCGCTAGCACCTTACGATCGGGTAGACAGTCACACCTACTTTCCCCTACATCTGCTAGTCTACCACTGTAAGAGTTCGCACGACTTAATCAACTATGCTAGAGCCCATAGTAGCTTGCGACTGCACACGGAAGTTTCTAGCATGAAAAATCTCATGATCCCTTTGAGCCTATGTGGCGGTCCATAAAGAAAACAGGCAATCGTTGGAATACCCAGGTGCCTCAATCCACCCAGATGTGTGTTTAAGTTGCAACCTTAAATAAATCATTAAATAAGAATCTCACATCTGTCATGGATAGACTCACCCAATCCACGTCTACTAGCATAGCATGGCATTATAAGCAAACGTAGAAGTAACTCCCAAGGGTTTGATAATAAAACAGGTAATAGGTACTACCTCATCTACTTCCCAAAACCCACATATTAATCAGATCCTAACCATGCAATTGTTTGAGGATTGATCTAATGCAATAAAACTGGGTAGTAAAGAGGTAAGATCAAAGTGTTACTTGCCTTGCTGATGATCCGTGAAACCTAGCGATTCGAAGTAGCAAGTGGCGCACTCCGGGTACTCTATCGAAAACAAACAAGCATACAATAAGTACTCATCTAGTGCATAGGTAAAACTCAAATAAGAGATATAACCAGAAATTTCAACTTAAGAACTCCGGTTTGCAAAAAGAATCAAATCAAACGAAGCCATGAAAGTCAAACGGCAAAAGAAACAAGCTTCGTTTACTAATCTAGACCTAAGTCAAATTTTACAGAAGCAAAAACTTGTTTGAGTTGGTTAAACGGAAAGAGGGTTTCGAGACGAAACTTAAGGCGCTTGAATCGCATGATTCCGATAAACGAGCAAAAAGTTATACTAGAACAAAAACCGGATCAGAAATCGCGATCTGGAATAATCGCGGAAAATCCAAGAAAAAGAAAAACTAACGAACATCTTAACAAACGGACATTCGTTAACTGCAACTAAACGGTGAACTCGTCCGTTAAAACGAACGAACGAGCGAACGCTCGCTCAATAAATAAACCGGAAAAAAAATTAAAATAAACGATCTAAAAAACCTAGGGTTTTCTAAAAAACCAAATCGGTTTTCTTAGAAAACCGGGGCGGCGGCGGCTACCTCGTCCGGGCTCTGGCGAAGTCCGGCGGCTCCGGTGGTGCTTCGGGCTTCGGGCGGCTGCGGCGAACAGCGGCGGCGGCGGCACAAGGCGGCGGGGCGGCGGCTTGCGGTGGTGGAGGCTCCGCCTTTGGGGCTCCTGGGGGGCCTCAGGTCGGCTTGTAATGGGGGGAGGGCGGTGGCTTGCGGGAGGGGGCGGGGAGGCGTGGTCCTCTCGGACTCGGGCGGCAGCGCCGATCGGGACTCCGCTCCCGATCCGGTGCGGGAGACGGCGGCGGCGCTGGGCCGGCTCGGCTGGGCCTTCGGCCCAGTCGGGTGCGCGGGATTTTTTTTAAACAATTCCACCGAACAGAAAAATAAACCTAGAAAAATAAATAAAAATCTAAAAATGCCAAAACAAATTTTCACCGTCTAAATAAAAAATTTAGAACAAGATGAACATTTTCTTGGCCCTAAAATGCATTTTGGAAAACATGCAATTTTCCTAAATTCAAATAGAAAGCCAAAAACTCCGAAATAAAATTTTATTTGATTTTTTATTAAATCCTTAATATTTCTTTATTTTGGGAAAGTCATTTTATTCCCTCTCTCATATTTTTATAATATAAATAATTGAAGATAAAATAAAAAAATTCAAATGATCCTATTTTAAATTTTTTGAGAAAACTCAAATATGAAAATAACGAAATCCCCAACTCTCTCCGAGGGTCCTTGAGTTGCGTAGAATTTCTAGGATCAAGCCCAAAGCAATAAAATATGATATGCAATGATGATCTAGTGTATAACATTCCAAATTGAAAATTTAGGATGTTACAAACCTACCCCCCTTAAGATGAATCTCTCCCTTGAGATTCGGGTTGGCTAGAAAATAGGTGAGGGTGGTCCTTCAGCAGATCTTCCTGTCGCTCCCAGGTGGCTTCATCCTCGGTGTGGTGGCTCCACTGAACCTTACAAAAGTTGATAACCTTGCTGCGGGTGACTCGGCTGGCATACTCAAGAATTTTGACTGGGTTCTCCTCGTAGGTTAATTCACTATCCAACTGAATCGCTTCCAGCGGCACTGTATCTCTCAGCGGTATATCAGCCATCTCTGCGTGGCAATTCTTCAACTGGGAAACGTGGAACACATTATGAACTCCTGACAATCCTTCGGGCAATTCCAATTTGTAAGCAACTTCTCCCATGCGCTCCAAAACTTTGTAGGGTCCCATAAAACATGGCGCTAACTTTCCCTTAACTCCAAAGCGCTTAACTCCTCGAAGTGGAGATACACAAAGATAAACTCTGTCTCCGACTTCGTAAACTGTCTCCTTGCGTTTAGAATCTACATAACTCTTCTGCCTGGACTGGGCTACCTTGAGCCTATCGCGAATCAACTTCACCTTCTTTTCAGACTCCTTAATTAAATCTGGTCCAAACAATTGGCGATTTCCAACTTCATCCCACGACAATGGGGTCCTGCACCTTCTTCCGTACAAGGCTTCGAAAGGGGCCATCTTCAAACTGGATTGATAACTGTTGTTGTAGGAGAACTCTGCATATGGAAAATTGTCGTCCCAACTAGATCCATAATCTAGCGCACAAGCTCTTAGCATATCCTCCAAAATCTGATTGACTCTCTCGGTCTGTCCATCTGTCTGCGGATGAAAGGTTGTACTGAACTCTTGCCTGGTACCCAAAGTTTCGTGCAACTGATTCCAGAACTTGGAGGTAAACTGGGTTCCTCTATCTGATACAATGCTCCTCGGAACTCCATGCAGACATACGATCCTGGTCATGTATATCTTAGCCAACTTAGCACTAGTGTAAGTGGTCTTCACTGGGATGAAATGAGCTACCTTCGTCAAACAATCGACTACAACCCATATCGAGTCATAGCCTAAACGAGTCCTGGGCAATCCAGTGGTAAAGTCCATGCCTAGCTTATCCCACTTCCATTCGGGTATCGGCAATGGCTGTAACAATCCTGCTGGCTTCTGATGCTCTGCCTTCACTCTCTGACATACATCACAAATTGCTACATATTCCACAATATCCTTCTTCATTCCAGTCCACCAGAATGTGTCTTTCAAATCCAAATACATCTTAGTGTTACATGGGTGAATCGAGTACGGCGAATCATGGGCCTCCTACAGAATTAACTTCCTGATCTCCGGATCAGTAGGCACATAAACGCGGTCCTCAAACCATAAGGTATCGTGCTCATCCTCACGAAATCCTTTAGCTTTTCCCTTGCTCATCTTCTCCTTTATAGAGGCAATCTCCTTGTCAGTCTTCTGAGCTTCTCTGATCTTGTCCATCAATGTAGATTGAATCTCCAATGCTGCTACATAGCCTCTCGGAACTATCTCCAAACATAGCTCACGAAGATCATCGGCTAACTCCTTTGGTAACTCTCCGGTCAAGAGTGTGTTGACATGGCTCTTGCGGCTCAACGCGTCAGCTACTATGTTAGCCTTTCCGGGATGATAATGCAATCTCATATCATAATCCTTGATGAGCTCCAACCATCTCCTTTGCCTGAGAATCAACTCCTTCTGTGTGAAAATGTACTTCAAACTTTTGTGATCCGTGTACACCTCACAATGGTTTCCGATGAGAAAATGTCTCCAAGTCTTCAATGCGTGCACTATGGCTGCTAACTCCAAATCACGTGTAGCATAATTCAACTCATGGTGCTTAAGCTGTCCTGAGGCATACGAAACAACTCTTCCCTCCTGCATAAGCACGGCTCCAAGTTCTTGACATGAAGCGTCGCAATACACCTCATAATCCTTGCGCTGATCTGGCAGAATCAAAACTGGCGATGTAACCAAACGTTGCTTCAACTCCTGAAAACTGGCCTCACATTCCTCAGTCCATTTGAACTTGGTGTCCTTCTTCAACAACTCCGTCATGGGCTTTGCAATCTTTGAGAAATTCTCAATGAATCTCCAATAGTATCCTGCAAGTCCGAGAAAACTCCGGATCTCTCCAACTATCGTTGGTGCTACCCAATTTGTCACGGTGACAACTCTGGTGGGATCTACTGCTATTCCTTCTCCGGATATAACACGTCCGAGGAATCCAACTTCCTTCAACCAAAACTCACATTTGCTGAACTTGGCATATAATTGATGTTTTCTGAGCTTCTCCAGTACCAAACGCAAATGCTCCTTATGCTCTTCTTCACTCTTTGAATAGACCAAAATATCATCAATGAACACCACGACGAACTTATCCAGAAACTCCATAAACACCTTGTTCATCATGTTCATGAAATATGCAGGTGCGTTAGAGACCAAATGACATAACAGTATACTCATACAGCCCGTACCTGGTGGTAAAAGTCGTCTTAGGTATATCCTGCTCTCGAATCTTCAACTGGTGGTACCCCGATCGCAAATCGATCTTGGAAAATACCTTAGCTCCTTGCAATTGGTCAAACAAATCATTGATCATCGGCAACGGGTACTTGTTCTTGATTGTTACTTCATTCAATCCTCAATAATCAACAACCATCCTCAATGATCCATCCTTCTTCTCCACTAGAAGCACTGGCGATCCCCAAGGTGAAGAACTTGGGCGAATATAACCTTTATCCAGTAGCCCCTTAATCTGCTTCTTAATTTCCTCCAAATCTTTTGTGGGCATCCTATACGGTCTCTTAGATATCAGCCCTGTGCCTGGCAAAATCTCAATCAAAAACTCAATGTCTCTATCCGGTGGCATGCCTGGCAACTCCTCTGGAAATACGTCAGGGAAATACTTCACCACTGGTACTTCCTCCTATACAACTCCTGATAAGGAATTTACTTGAGTCCTCTTCGGCTCATGCCGTGATACATACTTGATCCTCCTTCCTTCTTGGGTGGTAAGCAAAATCGACTTACTAGCGCAATCAATGTTTCCTCCATACTTCGATAGCCAATCCATACCCAGAATCACATCCAAACCTTGCGATTCCAAAATGATTAAATCCGAGGGGAAAACATGCCTACCTATACTCAATGGCACTTGAAAACATCCTCGACTGGCCATATACTCCGCTCCTGGTGAGCTTACTAACATATGTGTTCTAAGAACCTTGGTGGGCAGTTTATACTTATCCACAAATCCCTATGAATGCGATACACCAGTATCAAAAAGTATGATTGCAGTAAATGACTTAACCAAAAACTTACCTATTACTACATCTGGCTGGGCTTCAACCTCCTCCACATTAACGTGGTTCACCTGTCCCCTGTTGAAAGGGTTCATCTTCTTCCCAGAGCTTTCATTGCCATTTCCATTCTGGGCTTCAGGACATTCATTGGTATAATGTCCAGTCTTCTGGCACTTGTAGCAAGTGACTTGGCTCAGGTCTCTCTTGGCTGGGGTTGATGGGTTGGTACGGTTCTGGCCGTTGCTTCCTCCATTCCCGTTACCATTCTTGGGGCCACTATGATTATGCGAGCTACCTCCTCCATGGGTATGTTGAAAATGTCCTCCCGATTTCGGGGTAAAACGTGGCTTCTGCTGAGCTCCGGAATTGTACTTCCCTTGTCCATACTTCCTCTTGCGGTTTTCAATCTGCTGCTGCTTCCCTTCAATCATGAGAGCATGATCTACCAACTCCTGGTAGTTGTTGAAAGTTGCTACCATCAACTGCATGCTCAGCTCATCATTCAGTCCTTCCAGAAACTTCTCCTGCTTAGCTGCATCTGTAGCAACGTCATCTGGGGCATAACGTGCTAGCTTACTAAAGTCATCCACGTAGTGGCCAACTGTCCATCCTCCTTGGCGCAAGTTGCGAAACTCATGCTTCTTCATGGCCATAGCTCCTGCAGAAACATGGGCAGTACGAAAAGCCTGTTGAAACTGATCCCATGTGACCGTGTCGATAGGATACGTGGCTGTGAAATTCTCCCACCATGAAGCTGCGGGTCCATCAAGCTAATGTGCGGCAAAATGCACCTTTTCCGCATCTATGCATCCTGTAGTGGTCAACTCCCTTCCTGTCTTGCGGAGCTAATCATCTGCAACTATCGGCTCGGTGCTACTGGAGAACACTGGTGGATTCAGTCTAAGGAAATGGGTTAAGTGATCAACATGTGGTGGTGGTGGTGGTGGGTTGTTGTTGTTGTTGTTGTTGTTGTTGTTGTTGTTGTTGTTCCCCTGATTTTGATTCTGGACTAGCAACTGCATCAACGCATTCTGCTGCTGGATCAACTGGGTGAGCTCCGGTGGGAAAGCAAATCCATTGTCACGTCTCGCAGGCATCTGAGGGTTTTAGAAAAGATGAGAAAATAGAATAGAATGAGGTCTAGAGGGAAAACACTACCCATATGCACTTGAGACAAATGCAAACAATATCACTTCATTCAATTTAAACAAGGGCATAAAACGGTCTAACTATCGTTACAAAAGTGCTCGGACTATACTAGATACATAGGGGAATACTACTATTGTTATGGTGGTCGACTAGAAAAACTGCTCCGTTGAAGACTCCATGATATCTGCTCCAGCTTCATCAATATAGTCATCATCGCGATCGTCTAGGTCCGAGTCGGTGTCGTCGATGATGATGTAATTCTCCGGACAAGTGCAATCATCGTCTTCTCCTCCAGTCACGGGGAATCCCATGAATACCTTCAGCTTCTTCTTCAGATCATCATTCTTCTCCATGAGTGTCTCTATTTCCTCCTCATATCCATCGCGTGTAGACTTGAGTTCTTCGTCCAGTTCCGTGATCTTGGTCATGGCCTTCTTCAGATCTATCATGCCTGCGCACATCTGGTTCTCCTGGCGACGAATGTGTTGGTTTAACTCCTGAATGAAAGCGGCAATTGATCTATCCTTCCTGGTGCTGATCATCTCCCATTTCTCATCTCGGCACCCACAAAGCTGGTAGATAGTATCCTTGAGATCCTTGTGGTAAACTTCTTCAATGCGTCCCATTGTGATTTGGGCTGCCATGCTCTTTCCTAGACTCTAGGTTGGTGCATCAAAGGAAAACCCTATGGGCTCAGTGACGGGCATGAACGTCCTTCCTGGAACTTGGACTTGAATCATCCAACGCTCCTCTTCAGGTAAAGTGGCGATGTAGGTCCCGGTGAAGCTTGGTACTCCGATGTTCAGGTACTTAGTGACTTACTTCAAGTGGCGGCCAAAGGATGTATCTTCATCCGGTTGCGTGAACATTCCTTGCATCCGCCATCCCGAAAAGAGTAGAAAAGATGAAGAGTCAGAAATGAGAAGAGTGAGTAGTGATATAGGGCTTTTAGCTTAGTGGTCGTGTCCTATAGTCAGGGTGTGCTCTGATACCATCTTGTAGCGACCAGACCTCAAACAGTCTGATCTCTGTGCTTTAGTGTCATCCCTGGATCAGTAATGCTGACACGCACAGTAGTTGAAGGATTTATAACAGAGTAGCAATCACACACTTATTACATCGAATGTCTCAAAAGAGAACTTATTACAATAAATATGGCTTAAGGCCATCTAATAACGATAACAGTAGAAGGCTTGGAAGATAAGTGAGTCCATCAACTCCAACGGCATCACTGAGTATAGAACCACGACCTAAGGCACCTTATTCGTCGTTTGAAAAGTCTGCAACATGAATGTTGGAGCCCAAAAATGGGTCAGCACATGGAATATGCTGGCAATGTAACACATAGAGAGTAATGAACAGAAATATGCTATACTACATGCATATATGGATGGTAGAAAGCTCTATGATTACAGTTTTGCATAAAGCCAATTTTTCCCTACTGCAAAGGAATAAATTGTATTTAACTATCATGGTGGTTGTTAAACATTGAGAGTGTACACACCCTCTCAATCTCAATTAAACATCGTCATTAAAACCCAACAAATTAAATTAAAGTAACATCATGAGATTCACATGATAATCCAAGTAGTAGATACTCAAAACGTCCATAACCAGGGACACTACTAACCATGATTAGTTTGTACACTCTGCAGAGGTTTGTGCACTTTTCCCCACAAGACTCGATCTCCTCCGTTAGATTTCTCGCACTACATGGTGTTTGAGAAACTGATGACCGAGACATAGTCTTTCAAAAGCGCTAGCACCTTACGATCGGGTAGACCGTTACACCTACTTTCCCCTACATCTGCTAGTCTACCACTATAAGAGTTCACACGACTTAATCAACTATGCTAGAGCCCATAGTAGCTTGCGTCTACACACGGAAGTTTCTAGCATGAAAAATCTCATGATTCCTTTGAGCCTGGGTGGCGGTCCATAAAGAAAACAGGCAATCGCTGGAATACCCAGGTGCCTCAATCCACCCAGATGTGTGTTTAAGTTGCCACCTTAAATAAACCATTAAATAACAATCTCACATCTGTCATGGATACACTCACCCAATCCACGTGTACTAGCATAGCATGGCATTATAAGCAAACGTAGAAGTAACTCCCAAGGGTTTGATAATAAAACAGGTAATAGGTACTACCTCATCTACTTCCCAAAACCCACATATTAATCAAATCCTAACCATGCAATTGTTGAGGATTGATCTAATGCAATAAAACTGGGTAGTAAAGAGGTATGATCAAAGTGTTACTTGCCTTGCTGATGATCCGTGAAACCTAGCGATTCGAAGTAGCAAGCGGCGCACTCCGGGTACTCTATCACCGACAAACAAGCTTACAATAAGTACTCATCTAGTTCACGGGTAAAACTCAAATAAGAGATCTAACTAGAAAGTTCCACTTAAGAACTCCAGTTTGCAAAAAGAATCAAATCAAACGAAGCAACAAAAGTCAAACGGCGAAAGAAACAAGCTTCACTTACTAATCTGGACCTAAGTCAAATTTTACAGAATCAAAAACATGTTTGAGTTGGTTAAACGGAAAGAGGGTTTCGAGACGAAACTCTAGGCGCTTGAATCACCTGATCTAGAATAATCGCGGAAAATCCGAGAAAAAGAAAAACTGACGAACAGCTTAACGAACAAACGTTCGTTAACTGCAACTAAATGGTGAACTCGTCCGTCAAAACGAACGAACGAGCAAACGCTTGCTAAATAAATAAACATGCAAAAAAACCGATCTAAAAAAACCTAGGGTTTTCTAAAAAAACCAAATCAGTTTTCTTAGAAAACCGGGGCGGCGGCGGCGGCTACCTCGTCGGGGCTCTGGCGAAGTCCGGCGGCTCCGGCGGGGCTTCGGGCGGTGGCGGGGCTTCGGGCGGCGGCGGCTGCGGCGAACGGCGGCGGCGGCTCCGGCTTTGGGGCTCCAGGGGGGCCCCGGGTCGGCTTGTTAAGGGGGGAGGGCGGTGGCTTGCGGGAGGGGGCAGGGAGGCATGGTCCTCCCGTACTCGGGCGGCGGCGACGATCGGGACTCCGGTCCCGATCCGGTGCGGGAGACGGCGGTGGCGCTGGGCCGGCTCGGCTGGGCCTTTGGCCCAGTCGGGCGCGCGGGATTTTTTTAAAAAACAATTCCACTAAATAGAAAAATAAACCTAGAAAAATAAATAAATATCTAAAAATGCCAAAACAAATTTCCACCGTCTAAATAAAATATTTAGAAACAGCTGAACATTTTCTTGGCCCTAAAATGCAGTTTTGAAAAATGTGCAATTTTCCTAAATTCAAATAGAAAGCTAAAAACTCCGAAATAAAATATTATTCGATTTTTTTATTAAATCCTCAATATTTATTTATTTTGGTAAAGTCATTTTATTCCATCTCTCGTATTTTTATAATAGAAATAATTGAAGATAAAATAAACAAAATCAAATGATCCTATTTTCAAAATTTGAGAGAACTCAAATATGAAAATAAATCCCCAACTCTCTTCGAGGGTCCTTGAGTTGCGTAGAATTTCTAGGATCAAGCTCAAAGAAATAAAATATTATATCCAATGATGATCTAGTGTATAACATTCCAAATTGAAAATTTGGGATGTTACAATATTTAGTTTCAACTGAAATTTTTATCATGCTACGGTGACATCTACTGAAAATTTCGAACAAATGAAAGGAGTACAGTTACAAATGGAGCCTACAAATTCTGTACATCTGCTGTACTCATTTTTAGTTATATGTAGTTACAAAGCATCAATTGTAAGACTGTAACTAAACATATCTTCTTATCCTCTTTGATTTTACTCATACACATGCTTATGATCCTGTTAACAACATAGCGTTTGTAATATGATCCTGTTTTAATATGATTACAATACCAGAGTTGACAACAGAGCGTTTGTAATGCGGCCTCGTTGCTGTTCTCTTTTTCATATGCAGTGCTACTGTTATGTGTATGATGCTCCAGCTCCATGCAAGCATTGGGGCAAAGGGCTCTGTCAAGCAGGTCTCCTGGTAAGCATCGCGTTTCTGCTCCGTCCCCCATCCGCCTCTGTCTGTTCGTTCAAACTGGTGGTGCTGCGAGATGGATTTGCTTGTGGATTCTTGTTTTGGTAGTAGTTTGCTTTGCTATGAGTAAAATGCTGGTACTTTGCTTGCCATGTCTGGTTCTTGTTTTGGTAGTAGTTTGCTTTGTTTATCCAGTAGTATCAGTCAATTACTCACCAACATCTCACATATCACTATCTCCATATCGCAAAACTATGGCAAGGAATCAAGTTCATAATATCCAATGATCTTCATGGAAGTTTTTATTATACCCCCCTTGGATATCTATCACTTCGGTACCAGATTCCTATCTCATGCAAATTACCATTACTATTCTTTACTCTCAAAGAGATATAAGTGAAGCATGAGAGCATAAATATTTCTTCAAAAATTTCATCTCTCAAAAGAATATAAGTGAAGCATTAGAGCATATTTCTTTAAAACTTAATACCTCTCAAAATAATATAAGTGAAGCATGAGACCATATTTGTTCAAAATATAACCACCGCCGTGCTAAAAAAGATATGAGTGAAGTACTAGAGCAACTGCCTAGCTCAAAAGATTTAAGTGAAGCACATACAGTATTCTACCAAATCATGATATGTGTGTGGTTATCTCAAACAAGTGTGTTCAGCAAGGATGACTATGACAAACTAAATAATAAACAAAGCAAAGACTCATATAATACAAGACGCTCCAAGCAAAACTCATGATATGTGTCGGTGGGAAACGACACCTATGGGATCACGAGGATCCCTTCTGCGGTTGCGGGGTGCGGGATTGGGAGAAGAGCAGGATTAGTAACCAGCACAAGGATCGTTTACCCAGGTTCGGGCCGCGAGGAACACGTAAAACCCTAGTCCTGCTTTGGTGGATGTATTGAGTGTTTCTGAACTCTTGAACTAGCTACGGTGGCTGCGTGGTTCCAAAGAGTCGAATCCCTCTCCAGTACGCCATGGGCCTCCTTTTATAGTCGAAAGGGGCTGCCACAATGGCACACAGGAGGTGGAATGGCCTACACTGCTATGAGATTATCACTCATATTACAGGACAAGGCACATTTAATGCGTAGCTTAGGTATCCTCTTGCTTTATCGGGGACGGGAGCGAGGCCCATCCCGTCCGTCGCCGCTCCTCCTCGCTTCGACACGCGCCCTGGCCAGCGATGCATGCAGCGCCATGTAGGCAGGCAAGCAGCTGAGGTGGCACGGTGGTGGATCCTCCACGAAGATCTGCATGCTGCCACAAAGGCATGTGCTGAGTTGGCCTGGAAGCTTCATGTTGCCACGCAGGTGCCTGCCCAGCTGGTTAGGCTGGCAGCTGCATGTGAATGGCGGTGGAGACTTGGTTGGTGCAGGCCTGGCAGTGGCCCCGCTGACGCCCTTGGCAAGGGCCTTGCCGGGTGGCCCGGAAAGGGTCTTGCCGTGGCGCCCTGTCGTCCCCGGCAAGGATCTTGCTGGGGGTCTTGTGGGTTTGCTTGGCAAGGATCTTGTTGAGGGTTGTTGCCTTCCCATCCTTATCTGAACTTGAATATTCTTTGTCTTCACAAAGATCTGCATGCCACCATGGAGGTGCCTCCCGAGCCCTGGCCCAATGTGGTTGATGGTGTTGGAGACCGTGGGTTTGAGGGTGGCTCACTCCGCTGGTGTGGGCGAGCCGCCCCGGCAAGGGTCTTGCCGGGGAAACCTGCTTCGTCCATCTACTATGTGTGGTCTCGGTCTTTGGCATTGCGCTGATTATCTTGCGGCTTCGCCTCCTCCCTTTTGCCCTGCTAAGTGTGGCTTCGGCCCATGGCTCTGACTGCCCGCACACAAGTAAGGGGTACAAAGGAGTGCCCCTACTTTAGTACACCAACAGGAGCCCCCGGGCCTGGGCCACACATAGGAGCAACACGTTGTTGGGCCATGCCCAAAACCGGTGCGCGGGCAGGCGGTGCGGTTTTTTACCGCGTAAAACTTTCCGTCTGCTGCGCTTCCCCATGACCTGCGCGACATGGGGGAGGTCATGCGTGACGTGGGGGGCATGCGCGGGGCGGTTCCTGCATGCATGCGTTGTATCGCAGTTAATGGGAAAGGAGGCGGCCCGCGCCTTCCCCGTAAAAAGGAATAACCGCGGGCGCGCTGCTCACTTTACCCCTTCCCCGCGTCTTCTCCAATCTTGGAACCGCTGCCCCCTTTCTTCCTCCTTCTCGAGCCCCCCGTCTTTGTCCATCGTCGCTGCGCTTCCGCCATACTCTGCCCTCTTGCTTCTTGCAGCCGCCATGGCGCCCAAATCCACTAAAGGCAAAGGAGTGGCCAAAGATGCCGGGGCGACGGAGCAACCAGAGAGCGAGCTGGTGGCGCGACGGGCGTAGTTCACCTGCTTCCCCTTGATGGCCGACATGTCCGAGCTCCGGGAGTTCTTCAAATCTCTGTGGGGGTGAAGACGGGGGGAGAAATGACGGGGCAGCTAGCCACGTGCGTCATCCCTGCCTGTGCCGAGGCCGCCCCAAATCGGTACCCCTTCTTTGTCGACTACTTCTCCTGCGGGCTCTGTCCCCCCTTCTTCAATTTCTTCAACAATGTCATGCACACCTACGGCTTCCGCCTTTTGGATTTCACTACGAATGCCGTGGCGTGCATGGCTCTCTTCGCACACCTCTGCGAGGGCTTCGCCGGGGTGCACCCCAACACAGCACTCTTCCGCCACTACTTCTCCCCTCGGATCCAAAAGGGGGGCGCCATCTCCGGTTGCGTCGCCTGGATTCCGAGGGCCAAGGGGACGTACCCGGAGGGCGCCACGAAGGAGAGGTGGGAAGAGTGGTGGGGCCGGTGGTGCTCGATTGAGGAGTAGAACCCGCCAGCATTCTGCGAGGTTTGCCAGGAGCCGCCGGTCCGTGGAAAAGATTGGGGCGACGTTGACGCCGAGGACGAGAAGCTCATGATTGCCACCACCAGGATCCTCCGGCTCACCGAGGTCGGGCTCACCCTCAAAATGATCGGGGCGGACTTCATCCGCCGCCGAATTGCTCCTCTGCACAACAAGGGGAGGCCGACCTGGCTTTTCACGAATGCTGCTGACATCATGAGGCTCCGCCCCGGCCTCGACCACAACCTGACGGTGCTGAGGCACACCCATCTCTTCCAATGGATCTTTCTAGCTTGAGGTCAGTAGAGACGGCGAGGTTGAGCGGTTCGGCAAGGCTGCAAGGGCTGCCGTGAAGGCCGGCAAGGTTGCCAAAGAGCTCGTTTTCAAGTTGCCGGCGGGAGTGGTCCCACTATGCAACAATTCTCGCTGGTCCGACATCATCGCCATGATGTCGTACTTCAATGCGCACGGCCTTGACCCGAGCTTGGTCGAGCCGGACGAGTTTGAGGTGCAGGAATTCTTTGACACCTCTCACGAGGGGTACGTCACTGCCGAGCCGCGGCTCATCTAGGGTACCTCCCAGGTGGAGCTGGACTACATCGCCGCCAGGGTGGCGGAGGCGAAGCTCGCCGAGGAGGCCGGCAGCGCCGGCGGTGTGGAGAACAAGGACGCGAGGAAGCAGAGGAAGAAGAGCTTGGCCGGTGGGCGGCGGCCGCTGGGGAGGCCAGCGACGCCGGCACCGGGACTCCCCTCGTCGAGGACGTGGTCGACGAGTCGTCGTCGGAGGAGGACGAGGGGGAGGAGACCGACCGCCGACCCTCCAGTCACTGGAAGAGGGCGAGTCCTGCGGCGGGCCACCTCCAGCGAGCTGGCCCGTTCCGGCCGGGCCGCGCAGCTGCGGCAGGCCCAGGAGACGTCCGCGCGCCAGACGAGGGCTGCGGCAACGAGGAAGGCGGTGAAGGCCGTGGCGGCGAAGAAGAAGGCGTCCGCTTCTTCGTCATCCAAGCGTGCCCATACGCCACCGCCTCCCCCTTTGCCGGTAGACGTTGGCGCGGGGATCGCTTTTGACTTTGGACCCCTCAGCCCAGAGAGGAAGAGGAAGGCAATAGAGGAGGAGGAGGAGGAGGAGGAGGAAGAAGAAGAGTAAGTTCTGCTTTCCCCCTGCTCTTATTTTTTGCTTTCTCCATTTCCTCAAATGGTGTGGCCCATTCTGAATCATCTTCATCCCGCAGGGACGTGGAGACGCTGGCCCAAAGGGCGAAGAGGGCCAGGACTTCGACGGGTAGCCAGCCCTCGGCAGGCACCTCTAGCACGCCACTGGTGGTGTTGAGCAGCCCGGACAACAGCCCCCGGCCCAGCCCCCAGCGTGAGTCCATCACCCGTCCTTCGTCGATGTGCGCTAGGGGTACGATTCTTTGGTACTGACCATGTTGTGGGTGTAGGAGGTGAGCAGCAGCAAGGGGAGCCAAAGAGGGATTATCCCAACGCGCCGCCCCATCGACCACGCCGCCCGGAGGGGTGTCCCTGGCAATGGCACCATGCACCAAGCCCATGCACACAGAGGAGGAGGAGGAGAACGCGGGTGCCGGTGGCTTCGCCTCGACGCCGAACCTTGGTGGAGAGGGGACTTCTGCTTCTTGGCTTGGCACGGGTAAGCCACTCACTTTCCGTTTCTGCTTGCGTTCTTTCTTTCTTCTTACTGGCTTTTGATCTTGGCCCCGCCCTATCCCCTTCTTGGCATTCAGACTTCCCCTCGATGAACCCAGAGGGCGTCGATACTATCATCGAGGATGTCGCCAAGGACACCGTGGCGCAGGACGAGAAGATTGCTACCGAGGAGAGCGCTAAGGGCGCTGCTGAGGATGCCGCCAAGGGGCCGACCGAGGAGCCCGGCAAGGGACCTGCCGGGGAGGCTGGCAAGGCCGCTGCCGAGGAGGAGGTGGTTGATGGCCAGCCCTCCTCCTCCGCTGCCTCCGGCTCTGGCAGGTACCTGAGGATGGGTGATGACTTGTTCGTCCACCTCCCAGGCACGTCGAGCACCAGGGCTCCCATCGAGGGAGAGGTGTTTGACAACGAAGTGCTTGCCGACGCCGGGCTCGAGGTCGTCGACGAGCCGGGTGTTGGCGGCGACGGCTCCCAGGAGGAGCGGCTGCTCCAGGCCATGGGCGCCAGCTTCTGGAAGCTCCAGGCGCTCCACCGCGCCCGTTTGGACAAGGCCAAGTCCAGGACGGTCGTGGTGGAGAAGGCAGAGGCGGACCTCCAGGGGAGCGTCGCCGAGGTGCAGGACTGGTTCTGCCAGGCTCAAGACGAGCTGAAGGCCGCCCAGGGAGAGCTGGCCAAGCGTGACATGGAGCTCACCATGAAGCTGGCCGACGTCGAGAAGGCCCAAGAGACGGTGAGGAACTTTGTCGCCGCCGCCGAAGCCGGCCAGACCCAGTGCGAAGCCGCACTAAACTCCCAAGAGGAGGACCTTGCCGCGCGCAGGAGAGGCTCATCACCATGCTCCGCGGCAAGGATGAAGAGGTGGACAAGCTTGTCGCGGCGCGGATCCAGGAGCTGGAGCACCAGCACAAGGAGGCACTCGTCACCCAGGCCCTGGCCCACGACAACAGGGTGAAGGTGTTGGAGGCGGAGCGGGATGAGCTGAAGGAGCAAACTCCGAAGTTGTCGAAGGAGAAGGACACACTCAAAAGCGCCCTGGCGGAGGCGCATGGCGTGGCCTTCAGCAGAGCCGGAGAGCTCTCCGAGGCCAACAACTCCATTAGAGACCTCAGGCTGAAGCTGGAGGATTTCAAGGAGATGCCGTCGGAGGCCAAGGCCTGGGAGGGGACCCTGACCAAGGACCTGGAGATCGAGAAGCAGCTACGGAGGAATGAGGCCGCCAACCTTAACGACCACGTGGAGGGCGAGAAGCATTGGCTCGCACGCCTCGCCGTTGTTGCGAACTCGGCTGCCATGCAGCTCGCCACCATGCGGATATCGAACGTGAGTTACACTCTAGAGACGAGCCTGAGCCCCAACGCCAACCTGACCCTGTTCTTTGAGAGGGTCGGCGGCGCCCTAGAGCGGCTTCACTCCAATCGGGCAGCCTCCCTAGCCGAGGAGTCCCGGATGCTCTGCCGGGGCGCCATGACCAAGGTGCTTGCCAAGATAGTGCACTGGCATCCTGACCTTGACTTCAAAGTTGCGCTGAAGAGCTTACCGGAGGATGCAGACATCGCGGCGCTCAAGGAGCGTATCAAGCCCATCATCAGCCGCATCGACGGAATGAAGAGGATGGAGGGCCAATGCCGGGACTAGGCACCCTGTTTCTTATCGCCGCTGTAGGTCCATGACCAAGACAATTGCTATCTTTAGTTAGAACCGCGACGGCAATTTCTGTAATATAACTCTGCAGTACTTCTCACATTATGCATGTTATTTTCCCATTCGACTTTCCTTTGTATGTCCACCCTACGTTAACTGGGTAGGCTTGCCGGCACGTAAACCCAGGGCGGCGTCTTGAGGACGGATCCCCATTGGCCTACCGGGTGCGCTTGCTGTCGGGCAAACCACCTTACCGCCGTTAATGCGGCCGCTTGCACTGTCAAGCTTGACTCAAGTCAGAGTCGAGAGCGTTGCTAATCGCGGAAGGCTGCCCTGCCGCTCTCGACACGGGCGCTTGAGCTGTTGAGCGGACTTGGAACAGAACAAGGGCGCTGCCAATTGTGGGAGGGCCCCTCTGTGTACAAGTTTTCCATACATAGGCAGAATCTCCGAGGACGATAACCTTATATTAAGGAGGGAAGTTTAAAGTTTGGCATGACTTAGCTTTTTCGTCGCCGCCCTGGCATCCTTCGTGCTCGCAGGCAGCGCCGCTCTCTTGGCCGCCTTCTCCTCCGGCGACCACAGCCGCGGGAAACCACTAGGCCGACTGATAAACCAGATTCTCACAATTGCGCCCCCTACTTGGCGCGCCAAAGATGTCGGTGGGAAATGACACTTATGGGATCATGAGGATCCCTTCCGCGGTTCCGGGGCGCGGGATTGTGAGAAGAGCAGGATTACTAACCAGCACAAGGATCGTTTACCCAGGTTCGGGCCGCGAGGAATGCGTAAAACCCTAGTCCTACTTTGGTGGATGTATTAAGTGTTTCTGAGCTCTTGAACTAGCTACGGTGGATGCGTGGTTCCAAAGAGCCGAATCCCTCTCCAGTACCCCGTGGGCCTCTTTTTATAGTCGAAAGGGGCTGCCACAGTGGCACACAGGAGGTGGAAAGGCCTACAGTGCAATGAGCTTATCGCTCGTATTACAGGATAAGGCGCATTTAATGCGTAGCTTAGGTGTCCTCTTGCTTTATCGGGGACGGGAGCAAGGCCCATCCCGTCCGTCACCGCTCCTGCTCGCTTCAACACGCGACCTGGCCAGCGATGCATGCAGTGCCATGTAGGCAGGAAAGCAGCTGAGGTGGCTCGGTGGTGGAGCCTCCATGAAGATCTGCATGCCGGCACACAGGCGTGCGCTGAGTTGGCCTGGAAGCTGCATGTTGCCACGCAGGTGCCGGACCAGCTGGTTGGGCTGGCAGATGCATGTGAACGATGGTGGAGACTTGGTTGGTGCGGGCGTGGCAGTGGCCCCGCTGACGCCCTTGGCAAGGGCCTTGCCGAGTGGCCCGACAAGGGTCTTGTCGGGTGGCCCGGCAAGGGTCTTGCCGTGGCGCGCTGTCGTCCCCGACAAGGATCTTTCTGGGGGTCTTGTGGGTTTCATCGGGGATCTTGTCGAGGGTTGTTGCCTTCCAATCCTTATCTGATCTTGAATATTCTTTGTCTTCAGAAAGATCTGCATTCCACCATGGAGGTGCCTCCCGAGCCCTGGCCCAACGTGGTTGATGGTGTTGGAGACCGTGGGTTCGAGGGTGGCTCACTCCGCTGGTGTGGGCGAGCCGCCCCGGCAAGGGTCTTGCCGGGGAAACCTGCTTCGTCCATCTGCTCTCTGTGGTCTCGGTCTTTGGCGTTGCGCTGATCATCTTGTGGCTTCGCCTCCTCCCTTTTGCCCTGCTAAGTGTGGCTTCGACCCGTGGCTCTGACTGCCCGCGCACAAGTAAGGGGTACAAAGGAGTGCCCCTACTTCCGTACACCGATAATATGTGACAAATTAAAATATAGCTCCAAGTAAAATTACCGACGGTCGTTAGAAGAAAGAGGGGATGACTTTTGGGGCATACCTGAGCTTAGTTGCTTGGGAGTCCTTGTATATTACCTTGCGGTGCCTTGGGCATCCCCAAGTGTAGGCTCTTGCCACTCCTTATTCCTTCATCCATCGTGATCTCACCCAAAACTTGAAAACTTCAATCACACAAAACATAACAAAACTTTCGTCAGATCCGTTAGTATAATAAAGCAAATCACCATTTTAAGTACCGTTGCAAACCCATTCATATTTTATTAGTGCATTATACCTACTGTATTCTAATTTTACCATGGCTTATACCCCCAATACAATCCACAGATTCATCAAATTAAGCACGCAATGCAACAAAAATAGAATCTGTCAAAAACAGAAAAGTCTGTAGAAATCTGAACTTTGATGATACTTTTATTACTTCGAAAACTCTAAAGAATTAGGAAACCATGGGAAATTGGTATATAAATCATGTGTAAAAATTTCAGAATTTTATCATGCTCTAAATTTTTTTAACAATTCTGCTACTCGACGCAAAAGTTTCTATTAATGCACTGAATCAAATCAACTATTACCCAAATCATCCCAAAGGCTTTACTTGACTCAAACACTAAGTAAACACTAAAACACAATCACAAAAGTAGCATAATTGTATATTTATTGAAAAAATAATGGGAAACAAAAAAAAGTAAAAGATAGCTATTGGGTCGCCTCCCAACTAGCGCAATTGTTTTACTCCCCTAGCTAGGCATAATGCAAAATTTCAAGTATTGTCATCTTTTGTTTTTGTTCCATAGGTGACCCTCATGATTGACTCATATGGTGGCTTAATTCTAGTTCCAGGGAAGTGTTCCATACCCTTCTTTAATGAAAACTGAAATTTAATATTCCCTTCTTTCATGTCAACAACGTCACCTATCGTCGTAAAAACGGTCTACCAAATATGATGGGGCAAGACGGATTGCAATCAATCTCAAGTACAATAAAATCAACGGGCACATAGCTCCTATTTGAAAGAATAAGAACATAAATAATTCTACCCAAAGGCTTTTTAATATTAGAATCCTCCAAGTGCAACTTAAGAGAACATTCCTCCATATTTGTAAAACTGAGCACATCACATAGAGATTTTGGAATTGTGGAAACACTAGCACCCAAATCGCATAAAGCATTCATTCATAATTTTTAATATTGACTTTAATGGTGGGTTCCCATTCATCATATAATTTTCTGGGAATTGAAACGTCTAATTTTAACTTTTCTTCTAAAGCTTTCATCACTGCTTCTACAATATGTTTAGTAAAATCTTTATTTGTTCATAGGCATTGGGAGAATTTAACATGGATTGCAAAAAGGAAATACACTCAATCAAAGAGAAACTATCATAATAAAAATCTTTGTAATCTAAGAGAGTGGGCACATCACTAGTTAAAGTTTTGCAAAACCCACTTTTAGCAAAAAAAATCAAGGTTTTCACACTGCGAATCACGAGGACGCCTTCTAACTAAAGTTGACTCTTCTTAAGTCCTCTTATCATCAATTTTAATATTACTAAACAAGGAATCAATAGAAGTGAGGGAGTCCTGGATTAGGGGGGTGTCCGGATAGTCGAACTATCACCTTTGGCCGGACTCCTGGACTATGAAGATACGAGATTGAAGACTTCGTCCCGTGTCCGGATGGGACTTTCCTTGGCGTGGAAGGCAAGCTTGGCGATACGGATATGTAGATCTCCTCCCATTGTAACCGACTCTGTGTAACCCTAACCCTCTTCGGTGCCTATATAAACCGGAGGGTTTTAGTCCGTAGGACGAACAACAATCATACCATAGGCTAGCTTCTAGGGTTTAGCCTCTCTGATCTCGTGGTAGATCTACTCTTGTACTACCCATATCATCAATACTAATCAAGCAGGAGTAGGGTTTTACCTCCATCGAGAGGGCCCGGACCTGGGTAAAAACATCGTGTCCCTTGTCTCCTGTTACCATCCGCCTAGAGGCACAGTTCGGGACCCCCTACCCGAGATCCGCCGGTTTTGACACCGACATTGGTGCTTTCATTGAGAGTTCCTCTATGTCGTCATCTTTAGGCCCGATGGCTCCTCCGATCATCAACAATGACGCTGTCCAGGGTGAGACTTTTCTCCCCGGACAGATCTTCGTATTCGGCGGGTTTGCACTGCGGGCCAATTCGCTTGGCCATCTGGAGCAGATTGAAAGCTACGCCCCTGGCCATCAGGTCAGATTTGGAAGTTTGAACTATATGGCTAACGTCCGCGGAGACTTGATCTTCGACGGGTTCGAGCCACAGCCGAGTGCGCCGCACTATCAGGATGGGCACGATCTAGCTCTACCGCCGGATAGTGCCCTAGAGGCCGCACAAGTGTCTGCTCCGACCCTTAGCTCGGAGCCGACTGCGCTGACCGAGGATGGGTGGCTGCACACCGCCTCGGGGGCTGGTATCTCTACGGCAATGGAGCCGAATACTATCCCTGTCCTTTGCAAGGCTCGTAACTCCAAGGTACCGGACTCTAGACGTTCCGCGCCCCTGCCAATCGAACCGAATTGGGCGCCGGTCATGGAGTTCACCGCCGCAGACATCTTTCAGCACTCGCCCTTTGGCGACATCCTAAAATCACTAAAGTCTCTCTCTTTATCAGGAGAGCCCTGGCCGGACCACGGTCAGGAAGGCTGGGATGCGGACGGCGAAGAAATTCAAAACCCACCCACCACCCACTTCGTAGCCACTCTCGATGATTTAACCGACATGCTCGACTTCGACTCAGAAGACATCGATGGTATGGACGAGATGCAGGAGATGACCAAGAACCAGTACCTACAGGGCACTGGAAGGCCACCTCGTCCTACGACATTTACATGGTGGACATCCCAAAAGACGGGAACGACGATGGAACAACGGAGGATGACCCCTGCAAGAAACAGCCTAAGCGCCGGTGTCAGCGGCGCCGCTCTAAATCCCGCCACAGCAAAAATGGTGATTCCGGCACGGGAGACAAAAACACCCCGGAAAGTGCCGAAGACAACCCCCTCCAGCAGGATTCAACACAGGAGGATGGAGAAGCCAGCCCTCATGAGAGAGCGGCAGACAGAGAGGTAGAGGACGATAATTACATGCCTCCCTCCGAAGACGAGGCAAGCCTCGACAGTGATGAATTTGTCGTGCCTGAGGATCCCGTCGAACAGGAGCGTTTCAAACGCAGGCTTATGGCCATGGTAAGTAGCCTCAAGAAAAAGCAGCAGCAGCTTAGAGCTGATCAAGATTTGCTAGCTGACAGATGGACTGAAGTCCTTGCGGCCGAAGAGTACGAACTCGAACGCCCCTCCAAGAGCTACCCAAAACGCAGACTGCTACCCCGATTAGAGGAGGAAGCAATCAAACCTACATCACCAGCGCAGGATGCGGCCGACCGGCCACCTCGTTGCCGCGACAGAGAGGCCTCCTGGCCTCCACTTAAGCCGCAGCCCGGCGCCGCTCAAAAAATATCGAGGCATGGGGAAGTGTGCCAGACCTGCGAGATATATTGGAGGGCAAGGCAAGGCAGACAAGATCGATCTACGGATCGCGTGGGCGCCTCACTACACGTGACGACAACCGTCACGCCGGATACAGCAAATCCAGCCGGGCCGAACACAGCAGACAAAACCCATTTGAGCTACGTCGTGATATAGCCCAATACAGAGGCGCCGCACACCCACTATGCTTCACAGACAAAGTGATGGATCATCAGATCCCTGAGGGTTTCAAACCCGTGAACACTGAATCACACGATGGCACAACAGATCCTGTGGTCTGGATTGAGGACTACCTCCTTCATATCCACATGGCCCGCGGTGATGATCTACACCCCATTAAATACCTCCAACTCAAGCTTAAAGGACCAGCTCGGCATTGGCTTAACAGCTTGCCAACGGAGTCAATTGGTTGTTGGGAAGACCTGAAAGTCGCATTCCTCGACAATTTCTAGGGCACCTACGTGCGACCACCAGACGCCAATGACCTAAGCCACATAATTCAGAAGCCAGAAGAATCAGCCAGACAATTCTAGACACGGTTCCTAACCAAGAAAAATCAAATCATCGACTGTCCGGATGCAGAGGCCCTTGCAGCCTTCAAACATAACATCCGCAACGAGTGGCTCCCCCGGCACCTAGGACAGGAAAAGCCGAAATCCATGGCAGCCCTCACAACACTCATGACCCGCTTTTGCGCGGGAGAAGACAGCTGGCTAGCTCGTAGTAACAACATGACCAAGAGCCCTGGTAATTCGGATACCAAGGACAGCAATGGCAAGTCGCGTCGCAACAAGCACAAGCGCCGCATTAATGGCGATAATGCTGAAGATACGACAGTCCATGCCGGATTCAGAGGCTCTAAACCCGGTCAGCAGAAAAAGGCATTCAAAAGAAATACTCCAGGCCCGTCGAATTGGGACCGAATACTCGAACGCTCGTGCCAGATACATGGCACCCCCGAAAAAACAGCCAACCACACCAACAGGGATTGTTGGGTGTTCAAGCAGGCAGACAAGTTACATGCCAAAAACAATGACAAGGGGCTGCATAGCGACGACGAGGAGGAACCCCGGCCGCCGAACAATAGAGGACAGAAGGGCTTCCCCCTACAAGTGCAGACGGTGAACATGATATACGCAACCCACATACCCAAAAGGGAGCGGAAGCGTGCACTAAGGGACGTATATGCGATGGAGCCAGTCGCCCCAAAGTTCAACCCGTGGTCCTCTTGCCCAATCACTTTTGATCGAAGGGACCACCCCACTAGCATCCGTCATGGCGGATTCTCCGCATTGGTTCTAGACCCAATCGTTGACGGATTTCACCTCACTAGAGTCCTGATGGACGGCGGCAGCAGCCTGAACCTGCTTTATCAGGATACAGTGTGCAAAATGGGCATAGACCCCTCAAGCATTAAACCCACAAAGACGACCTTTAAAGGCATCATACCAGGTGTAGAGGCCAACTGTACATGCTCAGTTACACTTGAAGTGGTCTTCGGATCTCCGGATAACTTCCGAAGCGAGGAGTTAATCTTCGACATAGTCCCGTTCCGCAGTGGCTATCACGCACTACTCGGACGAACCGTATTTGCAAAGTTCAATGCGGTGCCGCACTACGCATATCTCAAGCTCAAGATGCCAGGCCCTCGATGAGTCATTACGGTCAACGGAAACACCGAACGCTCTCTCCGAACGGAGGAGCATACGGCGGCTCTCGCGGCGGAAATACAAAGCAGCCTGTCAAGACAATTCTCGAGTCCGGCTATTAAACGACCAGATAGCATCAAGCGCGCCCGGAGTAACCTACAACAAGACCGCCCGGCATGTCCCGAGCACCCGTAGCAATGCGGCCCCAACCCCAGCCCTCGCGAAATTGCGAAACCAGTACTACACATACATAATTACGCTCTGGAAATACCATGGGCATAGGGGGAGGGGCACGACCACGGCAGGCCCAGAATGCGGCTCAACCGCACTAGGGGCTCCCGATTGTGTAATTCTTCTTTCTTGCTTTCAGGACTCCTTTATCAAGAAGCCCTGTCCGGCAGTAGAATCGCCGAACACACGATGCAACAGCCAGGGAAGCAAAAAGCTACGTCGAGCGTCCAGGTGTTCTCTATAACGAGCAGTATACCTGTTTTACATATCATCCCGCATCTTGCTTCTGGAGGGAGACATGTCAAATAGTCCCGTCCCTTGCTTATCACACTATTTGTATCGTTCTGCTTTTACCGCAACCTTTTTTTTTTGAATAAACAATGCAAAGCTTTTGTCTATTATTTCATTCCTTTTTTTACCTATATATGTTCACTTATGACATGTTGCATCCATATGCTTTGGTACGGCCAAATACACCAGGGGCTTAAGTACCCCAAAATATGGTGTGATAAGTCCGAACACTTTCACAAGTGCGGCACCCCGAACTTATAGCATTATATGCATCGGCTCCGAATCATGTCTTGGGTCAATAGTTGGGTTTGCCCGGCTCCCATGTTTTGGTACCTTATGTTCCGTTATATTGGCTAAGCTAGCGCTGGGAGAACCACTGCGATTGTGCCCCGGTTGAGCTGGGTTGAGCACCTCAGTGGAGAAAGCTAAAACTGACCGTCATGATAGGGCGAGAGCCGGTCGCTGTTCGAGAGGTTTTCGAATCCCTAAATACTTATGCCGCTTAGAGCGAGGAGCCAGCTTTGTCCGGCCCATGCGTGGATAGCGCCCCGAATTCGGTCTTCCGAATACTAGGGGCTTCGCCGAAATTTAAAATTATAGAATTCTATGGCTAAGTGAGAGTGTTCAAGCATTATAGTCCGGTTGCCTTGTTCGTTGCATTGAGCGCCTCCCTCGAAGGACCCAAGAATGGGAAAAGAGCGCTCAAGTTTATCCCGAACACCGCAGCACTCGCGGCACGGGGGCAGAAGCCGACGACTCGCCATCTCTCAAAATTAATAAACGGCCGCACATAAGGTAATATTTTAAATTCACAAGCATTGCTTAGCGCATATGAACTAGTTTTCAAGCGTACAGGATAACAAATGCGAGTTTACTCAAAAATTATATCTTTGGAGCATTCACCCTCTATAAGGCGGGCACCCTTCAGGACGCCCGCATAATACATCTCGGGCGTGCGATACTCCTTGCCTGGCGGTGGAGCATCCGTCACAAGCTTCTCAGCATCCATCTTGCCCCAGTGCACTTTAGCACGGGCAAGGGCCCTACGGGCACCTTCGATACAGACGGAGCGCTTGACGACTTCAATCCATGGATAGGCATCCACCAGCCGCTTCACCAGCCCGAAGTAGCTCCCAGGAATGGCTTCCTTAGGCCACAGCCGAACTATGAGGCCCTTCATGGCCTGTTCGGCCACCTTATGGAGCTCGAGCAACTGGTTCAGCTGGTCGCTCAAGGGCACCGGGTGTCCGGCCTCAGCATACTGAGACCAGAACACCTTCTCCGTCGAGCTCCCCTCCTCGGCCCGTTAGAATGCGGCAGCGTCGGACACACTGCAGGGCAGATCTGCGAATGCTCCTGGAGAGCTCCGGATTTGGGTAAGTAATAAGTAATTCACTTTCACGTGCTTACTTTGCATGAAGAATGCCTTACCCGCCACTATCTTCTTCATTGCCTCAATTTCCTGGAGGGCTTTTTCGGCTTCGGCCTTAACGGCTTTGGCGCTCTCAAGAGCCAAGGCAAGCTCAGACTCTCGAGTCTTTGAGTCACGCTCCAAACTCTCGTGTTTTTCCATGAGAGCCTGGAGCTCTTGCCGCACCTTCGCCACCCGCGCCTCCTGCTTCTCTCGCTCGGTGCATTCCACGGCCGCATTGCTTTCGGCCTTGGACACCGCTTCCTTCAGGGTCACCACCTCGTTTGTGGCACCTGCAATTCTCACGTTATTCCTGCTATTTTTTGCAACCACATCTTTTATATACTTCCATAAGGTACAACTTACCTTCCTTGTCCTCGAGCCGCTTTTTGGCAAGGCCGAGTTTGTTCTCGGACCGCTCGAGGCTCTGCTTCAATGCATTGACCTCCGCAGTCAGTGCGGCAGAGGTCAGCAGCACAGCCTGCATTCCCCATATTGACATACCTATGTTAGACTCCTGCGTACATCTTTTTAGATCCTCAGTTCGGCTTTTCTTTCCGAACACCAAACTGAGCATCAGGGGCTACTGTCTATGCGGTAATATTTTTATATATCTTAAATACATACCTCAAAGCCTGTTAGAAGGCTGGCACAGGCTTCGGTCAGCCCGCTCTTGGTGGACTAAACTTTCTGGATCACCACACTCATAACAGTGCGGTGCCCCTCGTCGATGGAGGCGCCGTTAACCGCCTCCAGCAAATTATCCGGTGCCTCCGGTTGGATGGAGGTCACCGGTGTCACAGTCTCGCCCTTCTTGCGAAGGGGTCGCCTGCCGGACTCCGGAACCACTGAAGGTTCCGGTGTGGAGTCCGGCCCAGGACCCGACTTAGAGCCCTTTGGGGTTTGATCCCCCTTATGCCCGGAGTCTGGGAGGTTGCCTTGCGGCGCCTGCGGGACCCCCTCCTCCTGGCTGGGCCCCTTTTGGGACCCCACCTCGGCGTCATCCGCAGTGCGAGGAGAGGAGGCGGCCGGAAGTGAAGTACTATTCACGTCCGACGGAGCCAGGGAGCCACTCGTTGAAGTGTCGAGCCCGTCCTTGGGCAGGTTGCAGGGTTGTATTCGGTGTTAGGAGACCCTATATGACAAACAAAATACCATGACTTATTCTGGTATCCGGACACTTACGACATCGCCGGGGGCTTATCCCTCTGTGGCCACTCCTCTTTGCCATTGTCGGCGCTAGTGGAAAAGTCCGGAGGAAGGGTCTTTCCCTTCTTGGACCCTCCGGCCTCCCCAGTTGGGGCGACCGTCCTTTTCTTCTCTCCCCCCGCTGGGGGAGAGGCCTCTTTTTTCTCCTCCTCGTCTTCATGGGAGGAGCCTGCCTCAGAGTCATCGGACGATGAGTCCGATAACACCTGGCGCCGGGAACTCTTTCGAGTTCCCGTGGTCTTCTTCTTGGCCTTCTTATCTGGCACCACGTGAGGTGCCGGAACCAGCAGCCCCGTCAATCGGGCGTCCGCTGGGTCTTCTGGCAAAGGAGCCGGACAGTCGATCTGTCCGGACTTCTTCTGCCAGTCTTGTCAAAGGAACGGGAGCTTATATCCCGCATAGGTCAAACTATGAAAAACAAATATCCTGTGATGGGTAGAATGAACTTACCGCGCTGGCTTGGCGCTTCGCGCAGAATCCGCGATCCTTGGTAGTGGGAGGGTGAACCTCGGAGCCCTTGAAGAACACCTTCCAGGCATCTTCGTGCGTTGTGTCGAAAAGCCTGGACAAAGTTTGGTGTTGGGCCGGGTCGAATTCCCACAGGTTAAAGGCCCGTCGTTGACATGGGAGGATGCGGCGGAAGAGCATGACCTGGACTACGGTGACGGGTTTAACCTTCTTGTCCATCAGGTTTTGGATGCAGATTTGGAGTCCGGTCACCTCTTCCGAATTACCCCACGACAGGCCCGTCTCTTTCCTAGAGGTGAGCCATGTGGGGATGCCAGATCAGAATTCGAGGGCCGCTGCCCATTCAGGGTCGCGCAGCTCGGTGATGTAGAACCACCCCGATTGCCACCCCTTGATGGTTTCCACAAAGGAGCCCTCGAGCCATGTGACATTGGGCATTTTTCCCACCATGGCCCCTCCGCACTCCGCTTGGCGGCCGCCCACTACCTTCGGCTTGACATTGAAGGTCTTCAGCCATAAGCCGAAGTGGGGCTGGATGCGGAGGAAGGCCTCGCACATGATAATGAACATCAAGATGTTGAGGATGAAATTTGGGGACAGATCGTGGAAATCCAGGCCGTAGTAGAACATGATCCCCCGGACAAATGGGTGAAGTGGAAAACCTAGTCCACGGAGGAAGTGGGTGAGGAACACCACCCTCTCATGGGGCCTAGGGGTAGGGATGAGCTGCCCCTCATCTGGGATCCGGTGCGCGATGTCGCTGGTCAAGTATCCGGCCTTCCTCAACTTTTTGATGTGCCCCTCTGGGATGGAGAAGGCCATCTACCTGCCTCTCGCTCCGGACATGACTGGAGAAGGTTGTGGTGGGAAGTGCGGGCTTGGGCGTTGGAGCTCGAGTGCACGGAGATGGATAAGCAAAGGAGGAAGAAGGCGTAAATGGAAAGAGTGGATCCTTATCCCCTTATATGGGCGGACGAAGCTATGCGTCCCCACCAGCCTGGTAAAACTCGCTTATCTCCCAAGAGCCATAATCAATGGCGAGGTTGGGTTACCCACGCCCGTATTGATGAGAATCCCGGAATAAGGGGACACGATCTCTGCTTTGACAAGACGTGCCAAGGAAACTGCCTCGCTAAATGCGCTGAGGTGGGACAATAAAACGATTCAAATAAAGGCTTGGCTGCGGTGTGATCTCACGCCACGGAATACGCCAGCAGATTGAATTTGTGTGAATGTTATTCTCTCTACGGTGGTATGTGGAACTTATTTTGCAGAGCCGGACACTATCCTTGTGTTCAAAATCTTCTATAAAGTATTCGGACGAGGAACCCGCCTTGCAATGCCGAAGACAATATGCGCGCCGGACTCGTCGTCATTGAAGCCTGGTTCAGGGGCTACTGAGGGAGTCCTGGATTAGGGGGTGTCCGGATAGCCGAACTATCACCTTTGGCCGGACTCCTGGACTATGAAGATACGAGATTGAAGACTTCATCCCGTGTCCGGATGGGACTTTCCTTGGCGTGGAAGGCAAGCTTGGTGATACGGATATGTAGATCTCCTACCATTGTAACCGACTCTGTGTAACCCTAACCCTCTTCGGTGCCTATATAAACCGGAGGGTTTTATTCCGTAGGACGAACAACAATCATACCATAGGCTAGCTTGTAGGGTTTAGCTTCTCTGATCTCGTGGTAGATCTACTCTTGTACTACCCATATCATCAATATTAATCAAGCAGGAGTAGGGTTTTACCTCCATCGAGAGGGCCCGAACCTGGGTAAAAACATCGTGTCCCTTGTCTCCTGTTACCATCCTCCTAGACGCACAGAGATCCGCCGGTTTTGATGCCGACAAGAAGCAACACCAATCATTTTAATCTCCTCATCATTACTACGAAAGAAACCGGGAGGAATCACTTTTTTTCTAAAAATGCTCTTTTACCTCTAAGCATAGAGGTTATTTTCTTACTTTCATACATAGAGACATATAAAGCTTTAGTTGATCCATTAATATCAATCTTGGGTGGCAAAATTTTAGTCTTAAGATTTTCCACATCATGAATAATTCTATCGATGCTCCTAGACATATCATCAAGTTTACTCAATTTTTTTCTATCGTAGTGTTGAAAACTTTTTGAGCATTGATAAATTCTTTAATATTACTTTCAAGATCAGAGGGCACCTAGTAGTATTATTATAAGAATTACCATAGAATTGCCATAACTATTAGAGAAATTTTCAGGAAATGACCTAGGATTAAAATTACCTCTATAAGAATTATTATTAAAATTGTTTTTGCGGGACAAAATTCACATCTACGGGATCATTATTTTGCTCAATCAAAGTGGACAACGGAACATCATGAGGATCAATAGGAGCTCTTTCATTAGGAGCCAACTTCATAAGAACATCAACTTTATCACTCAAAGTTCTAATTTCCTCAACATAATTCACTTTTTACTAGTAGGATTTCTTTCAGTATGTCATTGTGAATAATTTGCCATAATATTATCAAGCAATTTAGTAGCTTCCCCAAAGTAATCTCCATAAAAGTACCACCCGCGGCAGTATCTAAAAGATTTCTAGAAGCATAATTCAATCCCGCATAAATTTTTTGTATGATCATCCACAAATTGAAACCATGAGTAGGGCAATTTCTTATCATTAATTTCATCCTTTACCAAGATTGGGCAACATGTTCATGCTCAAGTTGCTTAAAATTTATAATTTGATTTCTAAGGAAAATAATTTTCACGGGAGTAAAATACATAGTAATAAAAGCATCTTCTTACTTATCCCAAGAATCAATACTATTTCATGGCAAAGATGAAAACCAAAATTTTGCATGATCCCGCAAGGAGAAAGGGAATAATTTTAATTTCACAATATCATTGTCCACATCTTTTTTCTTTTGAATATCACACAATTCTACAAAAGTTTTTAGATGGGACGCGACATCCTCATTAGGATTACTAGAAAATTGTTTTTTCATAACAAGATTCAACAAAGCGGCATTAGTATCATAATACTCCGCACTAGCGGCGGTAGGAGCAATCGGAGTACTAATAAAATCATTATTATTAGTAGTGGAAAAATCACACAACTTTGTATTTCTTGAGACATCGTGACTACGTAAACAAGATAACAACCAAGCAAAAGATCAAACAAGAAAAAGGCAAACAAAAAATATTTTTGTATTTTTCTAATAAAGCTTTTTAGAAGTGGCGGAGATGAAAATGAGAGGAAAATGGAAAATAAAGTAAATAGGAGATGAAATTTTATGCGTAGGTACTTGATAGATGTTGATGATGTCTCCCCGGTAACTGCGCCAGAAATTCTTCCTGCTACTTGTGAGCTGCGTTGGGATTTCCCCGAAGAGGAGAGGATGAGGCAGTATAGTAGAGATAAGTATTTCCATCAGTTATGAAACCAAGGTTATCAATCCAGTAGGAGAACCAAGCAACACTATGTAAACAACACCTGCACACAAACAACAAATACCTGCAACCCAATTTGTAGAGGGTTTGTCAGTCCCTCAACAGTATTGAGAAAGATTAAATTGCACAAGTTCTCATAAATAGATCTAACAAAAATAAAAAATATAATAAATAAAATAAAATTGCAGCAAGGTATTTTTGGTTTTAATATATGATAGAAAATAGACCCAGGGCCCCTAGTTTTCACTAGAAGCTTCTCACGAGACAATAGCATACGCTGGGAAACAAATTACTATTGGGCAACTGACAGAAAAGGAAATGATTATGACGATATCCAAGGCAATGAGCATGTATATAGGCATTGATGACCCACAAGTGTAGGGGATCAATCGTAGTCCTTTCGATAAGTAAGAGTGCCGAACCCAACGAGAAGCAGAAGGAAATGACAAGCGGTTTTTAGCAAGGTAATGTCTGCCAATACTGAAATTATAAGTAACGAGTAGTTTGATAGCAAGATAATTGGTACCAAGCAAGTAATGGTAACAGTAACAAAAGTGCAGCATGGTAGCCCAATCCTTTTGTGGCAAAGGACAACCCAAAACGGTCTCTTATGATAAGCAAGGTGTTCTTGAGGGTACACGGGAATTTCATCTAGTAATTTTCATCATGCTGGTTTGATTTGTGTTCGCTACTTTGATAATTTGATATGTGGGTGGACCGGTGCTTAGGTGTTGTTCTTACTTGAACAAACCCCCTACTTATGATTAACCCCCTCGCAAGCATCCGCAACTACGAGAAAAGTATTAAGAATAAATTCTAACCATAGCATTAAACTTGTGGATCCAAATCAGCCCCTTACGGAATAGCACATAAACTAGGGTTTAAGCTTCTGTCACTCTCGCAACCCATCATCTAATAACTACTCCATAATGCATTCCCTTAGGCCCAAATATGGTGAAGTGTCATGTAGTCGACGTTCACATGATACCACTAAGGGAATCACAACATACATATCATCAAAATATCAAACACATATAAAGTTCACATGATTACTTGCAACAAGATTTCTCTCGTGATCTCAAGAACCAAAGTAACTACTCACAATTGATAATCATGCACAAGATCATAGGGGTATTAAATAGCATAATGGATCTGAACATATAATCTTCCACCAAATAAACCATATAGTAATCAACTACAAGATGTAATCAACAATACTATTCACCCACAAGCACCAATATATAGTTCCGGTACAAAGATTGAACACAAGAGATGAACTAGGGTTTGAGAGGAGATGGTGCTATTGAATATGTTAATGGAGATTGGCCTACACAAGATGGGAGAGTTGTTGGTGATGATGGTGATGATGATTTCCCCCTTCGGTAGGGAAGTTCCCTAGGCGGAATCGCTCCACCGAAGGGAAAAAGTGTTCCTGCCCTATTTCCCCCTTGAGACAGCAGCTCTTCGTCCCGAAAGTACTCCTCTTAGTTTTTTTCTAGCTCAAAATCACTTAAATACCAGAAGAGGGGCACCAGAGGTGGGCTGGGCTGAGCACAACCCACCAGGGCACACCTGTGGGCCCTGGCGCGCCCTGATGTCTTGTGCTCACCAGGTGCCCCCCTTCGGTAGTTAGTTGCTCTAGTATTTCTTATTTATTCCATAAAAAATCCTCATGAAGTTTCAGCTTATTTGGAGTTGTGCAGAATAGGTGGCTTGACGTAGCTTTTTCAGGTTTAGATTTCTAGCTGCTGAAATTCTCCCTCTTTGTGTGAACCTTGCATATTATGAGAGAAAAGGCACTCGAATTACTCCAAGAAGCATTATTATGCATAAAAACAATATGAATAACAGTAGGGAAACATGATGTAAAATGGACGTATCATGCATCAGTCCAAGATTACTTGACCGACTCCTGCCTGCATCTATGTAACATCCCAAATTTCAAATTTGGAATGTTATACATTAGATCATCATTGCATATCATATTTTATTGCATTTTTGGTTGATCCTAGAAATTCTAAGCAACTCAAGGACCCACGGATAGAGTTGGCGATTTCGTTATTTTCATATTTGAGTTTTCTCAAATTTTTGAAAAGAGGATCATTTGGTTTTAATTATTTTCTCTTCGAATATTTATAATATAAAAATAAAAGTGAGGGGATAAAATGACCTCTCCTAAATAAAGAAATATTGGAGGAAAAATATTAAAATCAAAGAAGAATTTTATTCGGAGTTTTATTGCTATTTTATTTGAATTAGGAAAAAAGGTGCGTTTTTCATAATTGCATTAGAGGCCCAAATAAATGTTCATCTTGTCCGCTATTTGGAGTCCGTTTAGTATTTTCTTTTATTTGTTTTTCTGTGCATCGTAATTATTTAAAAAAAGTCAACCGACTTACCAGGCCGTGTCCGCCAAGGACTCCAGTCCGGCCGACCTCTTTAAAGGCCGAGGCCCCGAGCCGCCTCAGCCCGTCCCGCCGCCCCGCCCCGCAAACCCTAGCGCCGCCTCCGCCCTAGCGGCGGCGCTACCGCCGCCGCGCGGAACCACCGCCGTCCCCCACCGCCGCCCCATTCCGCCGCCCCGCTGCCGACCGCCGCCACTGGAGGAGCCGCCACCGCCGACCTTGCCGGAGGTATAACCGCGGCCGCCGCCGCGGGTTTATCCGAGAGAACCATTCGTTTTTTTGAAAACCCTAGTTTCATTTTTTGGATCGGTTCGTTTTTTTCCGGTTTAGTTAAATAGCGGATGTTCATCAGTACATTCATTTTAATGAACAATGTTAATCCATTAGCCGCAGATAGCGAACGTTTGTTTGTTAGCCTGTTCATTAGTTCTTCTTTTTCCACGGTTTTTCCCGCGATTATTTTTGATTGCGATTTCTGCCCTGATCTTCATTTTAGTTTATCTTTTCGCTCGTTTATCGGAATCAGGCGATTCAAGCGCCTAGATCTTCGCCTCGAAGCCCTCTTTCTATTTAACCAACTTGAACAAGATTTTGGTACTGTAAAATTTGACTTTAGTCTAGATTAGTAAACGGATCTTGTTTCTTTTGCAGTTTCAGTTTCGTTGCTCCGTTTGATTTGATTCTTTTTGCAAACCGGAGTTCTTCAGTTGAACTTTCTGGTTAGATTCTCTTATTTGAGTTTTACCCATGTAGAGTGCTTATGTATGTTATTGTTTGTTGCAATAGAGTACCCGGACTGCGAAGCGTGCTACTACGAGTCTCTAGGTTTTGCGGATCATCAGCAAGGCAAGTAACACTTTGATCATACCTCTTTACTACCCGTTTTTATGCATTAGATCAACCCTCAAGCATTGCATGGTTAGGATCTGATTAACATGTGGGTTTTGGGAAGTAGATGATGAGGTAGAACCTATTGCCATGTTTATTATGAACCCTTTGGGAGTTACTTTTAGGTGATGCTTATATTGCTATGCTATGCTTGTAGACGTGGTTTGGGTGAGTGTATCCATGACATATGTGAGTATTTTTAATTAATGGTTAACTTAAGGTGTATACTTAAATACACCTCTGGGTGGATTGCTTGAGGCACCCTGGAGTACCCAGTGGTTGTCAGGGCAGCTGGACAATCCAGTGTTGTCCTAGGATATCCCGGAGTACCCGTGTGATCATCCTTTGGTTCGCCACCCAGGCTCAAAGGGATAATAAGATTCTTCATGCTAGAAACTTCCGTGTGCAGCCACAAGCCAATATGGGATCTGGCATAGTTGAGTAAGTTGCGTGAAGCTCTTGAAGAGCTATACTAGCAAATGTAGTGAGTTGTAGGTGGTACTGTCTACCCAGAGTAGAGAGTTAATGCTTCAGAAAGATTGTGTCTTGAATCTCCGACCATGGATGTGTTTGAGTCTTGTGGGGAAAAGTGCGCAAGCCTCTGCAGAGTGTACAAACTAATAATGGTTAGCTGTGTCCCCGGTTATGGACATCTTGAGTATCTGGTTCTTGGATTATCATGTTGATCTCATCACTCTAAATTAATTTGATTGGGTTAATGATGATGTTTAATTCGAATTGAGCTGTAGGAACCTTCTCAATGGTTAACAACCACCATGATAGTTAAATAAACTTTATTCCTTTGTTGTAGGGAAAAATTGGTGTTATGCAAAAGTGTAACCATAGAGCTTTCCACCAGCCATATATGCATGTAGTGATAGCATTCATTCTGTTCATTACTCTATGTGTTACATTGCCAGCATATTCCATGTGCTGACCCGTTTCGGGCTGCAACATTTCATGTTGCAGACTTTTCAGACGACGAGTAAGGTGCCATATGTCGTTGTCTTTCACTCAGCTATGCTGTTGGAGTTGATGGACTCACTTTATCTTCCAAGCCTTCCGTTGTTGTCGTTTTTAGATGGCCTTAAGCCATATTATTGTAATAAGTTCTCTTTTGAGACATTCGATGTAATAAGTGTGTGATTGAAACTATGTTATAAATCCTGAAGTACTATGTGTGTCAGCATTACCGATCTAGGGGTGACACTGATGCATAGAGACTAGACTGTTTGAGGTCTGGTCGCTTCAAGATGGTATCAGAGCACACACTGATTGTAGGACACGACCACTAAGCTAAAACCATAGGTCACTCTTCGCTTCTCATTCCTGACTTCTCGGATGGCGGATACAAGGAACAAGTTCACACAACCGGATGAAGATACACCTTTTGGACGACACTTGAAGGAAGTTACTAGGTACCTGAACATCGGAATACCAAGCTTCACCGGGACCTACATCGCCACTTTACCAGAAGAGGAGCATTGGACGATTCGAGTTCAAGTTCCAGGAAGGACGTTCATGCCAGTCACTAAACCCATAGAGTTTTCCTTTGATGCACCAACTTGGAGTCTAGGAAAGAGCATGGCAACCCACATCACCATGGGACGCATTGGAGAAGTTTACCACAAGGATCTCAAGGATACTATCTACCAGATCTGTGGGCGCCGAGATGAGCAATGGGAGATGATCAGCACCAGGAGGGATAGGTCCATTGCAGCTTTCATCCAGGAGTTAAACCAGCACATTCCATGCCAGGAGAACCAGATGTGCGCAGGCATGATAGATCTAAAGAAGGCAATGACCAGGATCACGGAACTGGAGGAAGAACTCAAGTCTACACGCAATGGATATGAGGAGGAAATGATGATACTTGTGGAGAAGAATGATGATTTGACGAGGAAGCTAGGAGTATTCATGTGAGACCCCGCGCTAGGAGGGGAAGACGACGATTCCATTCGTTCAGAGGACTACATCATCATCGACGACACTGACTCAGACCCCGACGATAGCGATGATGACTATGTTGATGAAGTAGGAGAAGATATCATGGAGTCTTCCACCGATTAAAACTTCTAGACGACCACCATATCAGTAGTAGTATTCCCCCATGTACATAGTATAGTCCGAGCACTTTTGTAACAATAGTGAGACCGATTGTATTCCCTTGTTTGAATTGATTGAAGTGATATGATTGTGTTTGTCTCATGTGCATATGGGTAGTGTATTTCCCTCTAAACCTCATTCTATTATGTTTTCTCATCTTTTCTAAACCCATCACATGCCTCCGAGACGTGACAATGGATTTGCTTTGCCGCCGGAGCTCACTCAGTTGATCCAGCAGTAGAATACCCTGATGCAGCTACTAGTCCAGAATCAGAACCAGGGGAACAACAATAACAACAACAACAACCCACCACCACCACCCCCTATTGATCACTTAGCCCGTTTTCTAAGGTTGAATCCGCCGGTGTTCTCTAGTAGCACCGAGCCGATTGTTGCAGATGATTGGCTCCTCAAGATTGGAAGGGAGTTGACCACTGTAGGATGCACAGATGCAGAGAGAGTGCGTTTTTCTGCACACCAGCTTGATGGACCCACAGCGTCATGGTGGGAGAATTTCACAGCCACCTATCCCATTGACATAGTCACATGGGACCAGTTTCAGCAAGCTTTTCACACTGCCCATGTTTCAGCAGGAGCTATGGCCATGAAGAAGTGCGAGTTTCGCAACTTGCACCAAGGAGGACGCACAGTGGGTCAGTATGTGGATGATTTTAGTAAGTTAGCATGTTATGCCCGGATGACATCGCTATAGATGTCGCCAAGCAGGAGAAGTTTCTGGAAGGACTGAATGATGAGCTGAGCATGCAGTTGATGGTGGCAACCTTCAACAACTACCAAGAGTTGGTAGATAGAGCTCTCATGATTGAAGGGGAGCAGCAGCAAATTGACAACCGCAAGAGAAAGTATGGACAAGGGAAGTACAATTCAGGAGCTCAGCAGAGGCCCTGTTTTACTCCAAACTCGAGAGGACACATTCACCATAACCATGGAGGCCAAAATTCCAATGGAGGGAGTTCACATAACCATAGTGGCCCCAAGAATGGAAATGGGAATGGAGGAAGCAACGTCCAGAACCATTCCAACCCAGCAACGCCTGCCAAGAAGGATCTAAATCACATTACGTGTTTCAAGTGCGGGAAGAATGGACATTACGCCATGGAATGTTCTGAAGCAAAGAATGGAAATGGCAATGGAAGCTCTGGGAAGAAGCCCAACCCTTTCAACAGGGTCAAGTGAACCACGTTAGCGTGGAGGAGGTTGAAGCGCAACCTGATGCAGTTATTGGTAAGTTTTTGGTTAAGTCATTTACTGCAATCATTCTTTTTGATACTGGTGCATCACATTCATACATATCGAGGGGATTTATAGATAAGTATAACCAGCCAAACCAAGCCCTTAGGTCACCCATGTTAGTAACCTCGCCAGGAGCAGAGTATATGGCTAGCCTATGGTGTGATCGGTTACCATTAAGGATTGGTAACTATGTGTTCCCCTCAGACCTAATAGTATTGGAGTCACAAGGACTGGATGTAATATTAGGCATGGATTGGTTATCAAAGTATGGAAGGAACATTGACTGCGCCAGTAAGTCGATTTTACTCACCACCCCAGAAGGAAGAAGGATTAAGTATGTATCCCGGCATGTGCCGAAGAGGACTCAAGTGAATTCCTTATCAGGAGTTGTACAGGAGGAAGTACCAGTGGTTAAGGATTTCCCTGATGTATTTCCAGAGGAGTTGTCAGGCATGCCACCGGATAGAGACATTGAGTTTTTGATTGAGCTTTTTCTAGGCACAGGGCCAATATCTAAGAGACCGTATCGGATGCTCGCAATGGATTTGGAAGAAATTAAGAAGCAGATTAAGGAGTTACTGGATAAAGGCTATATTCGCCCAAGTTCGTCACCTTGGGGATCACCAGTGCTTCTAGTGGAGAAGAAGGATGGATCGTTGAGGATGGTTGTTGATTATCGTGGATTGAATGAAGTGACGATCAAGCACAAGTACCCACTGTTGATGATCAATGATTTGTTTGACCAGTTGCAAGGAGCTAAAGTATTTTCCAAGATCAATCTGCAATCAGGATACCATCAGCTGAAGATTCGAGAGCAGGATATACCCAAGACAGCTTTTACCACAAGGTACGGGCTATATGAGTATACCATTATGTCATTTGGTCTGACTAACGCGCCTGCATATTTCATGAACATGATGAACAAGGTGTTTATGGAGTTTTTGGATAAGTTCGTCGTGGTGTTCATTGGTGACATATTGGTCTACTCGAAGAATGAAGAGGAGCATAAGGAGCATTTGCGTTTGGTACTTGGGAAGCTCAGAGAACATCAGTTATATGCCAAGTTCAGCAAGTGTGAGTTTTGGTTGAAGGAAGTTTGATTCCTCGGAAATATTATATCCGGAGAAGGAATAGAAGTAGACCCCACCAAGGTTGTCACTTTGACAAATTGGAATCACCCACGTTAGTTGGAGAGATCCGGAGTTTTCTTGGACTCGCATGATACTACAGGAGGTTCATTGAGAATTTCTCTATGATTGCAAAGCCCATGACGGAGTTGTTGAAGAAGGACACCAAGTTCAAATGGACTGAGGAATGTGAGGCTAGTTTTCAGGAGTTGAAGAAACCCTTGGTTACAGCCCCAGTGTTGATTCTTCCTAATCAATGCAAGGATTATCAAGTTTATTGCGATGCTTATCGTCGAGGACTTGGAGCAATGCTTATGCATGAGGGAAGAGTTGTTTCATATGCCTCACGACAGCTTAAACCCCATGAGTTAAATTATGCTACACACGATTTGGAGCTAGCAGCTGTAGTACATGCATTGAAGACCTGGAGGCATTTTCTCATCGGAAAGCATTGTGAGGTATACACGGATCACAAGAGTTTGAAGTATATCTTCACGCAGAAGGAGTTGAATCTCAGGCAGAGGAGATGGTTGGAGCTCATCAAGGATTATGATATGAAGTTACACTATCATCCCGGAAAGGCTAACGTAGTAGCCGATGCGTTGAGTCACAAGAGTCATGTCAATACACTCATGACCGGAGGATTACCCAAGGAGTTAGCAGAGGATCTTCACGAGCTATGTTTGTAAATAGTTCCGAGAGGTTATGTAGCAGCGTTGGAAATTCAGTCTACCTTGATGGATAAGATCAGAGAAGATCAGAAGACTGACAAAGAAATTGCCGAGATAAAGGAAAGGATGAGCAAAGGAAAGGCTAAAGGATTTCGTGAGGATGAGCATGATACCTTATGGTTTGAAGATCGCGTATATGTGCCTAATGACCCCGAGATCAGGAAGTTGATTCTACAGGAGGCCCATGATTCGCCGTAATCGATTCACCCAGGAAACAGATGTATCTAGATTGAAGGACAGATTCTGGTGGACCGGAATGAAGAAGGATATTGCTGAGTATGTAGCAGTTTGTAATGTATGTCAGAGAGTAAAGGCGGAGCATCAAAAGCCAGCAGGATTGCTACAGCCATTGCCGATACCCGAATGGAAGTGGGATAAGCTAGGCATGTATTTTATCATGGGATTGCCCAGGACTTGTTCAGGCTATGACTCGATCTGGGTTGTAGTCGATCGTTTGACGAAGGTAGCTCATTTCATCCCAGTGAAGACCACTTACACCAGTGCTAAGTTGGCAAAGATATACATGACCAGGAGCGTATGTCTGCATGGAGTTTCGAGGACCATTGTATCAGATAGAGGAACCCAGTTTACCTCAAAGTTCTGGAATCAGTTGCATGAGACTTTGGGTACCAGGCTAGAGTTTAGTACAGCCTTTCATCCACAGACAAATGGACAGGCCGAGAGAGTCAATCAGATTCTGGAGGACATGTTGAGAGCTTGTGCGCTAGATTATGGATCTAGTTGGGACGACAATTTGCCATATGCAGAGTTCTCTTACAATAACAATTATCAAGCTAGTTTGAAGATGTCCCCTTTCGAAGCTTTGTACGAAAGGAGGTGCAGGACACCGTTGTTATGGGATGAACTTGGAGACCGTCAGTTGTTTGGACCAAATTTGATTAAGGAGTCTAAAGAGAAGGCTAAACTGATTTGCGACAGACTCAAGGTAGCCTAATCCAGGCAGAGGAGTTATGCGGATTCTAAATGCAAGGAGACAGTTTACTAAGTCGGAGACAGAGTGTATCTTCGTGTGTCCCCATTTCGAGGAGTTAAGCATTTCGGAGTTAAGGGAAAGTTAGCACCACATTTTGTGGGACCATACAAAGTTTTGGAGCGCATGGTAGAAGTGGCTTACAAGTTGGAATTGCTAGAAGGATTCTCATGAGTTCATGATGTGTTCCACATTTCTCAGTTGAAGAAGTGCCACATAGAGATGGCCGATATTCCTCTGAGAGATACAGTGCCACTGGAAGCGATTCAGTTGGATAGCGATCTGACTTACGAGGAGAAACCAGTGAAGATTCTCGAGTTTGCCAGCCGAGTCACACGCAGCAAGGTTATCAAGTTCTGCAAAGTTTAGTGGAGCCACCATACCGAGGATGAAGCCACCTGGGAACAAGAGGAAGACCTACGGAAGGACCACCCGCACCTATTTTCTAGCCAACCCGAATCTGGAGGGCAAGATTCATCTTAAGGGGGGTAGGTTTGTAACATCCCAAATTTCCAATTTGGAATGTTATACATTAGATCATCATTGCATATCATATTTTATTGCATTTTTAGTTGATCCTAGAAATTCTAAGAAACTCAAGGACCCATGGAGAGAGTGGGGGCTTTCGTTATTTTCATACTTGAGTTTTCTCAATTTTTTGAAAAGAGGATCATTTGGTTTTAATTATTTTCTCTTCGAATATTTCTAATATAAAAATAAAAGAGAGGGAATAAAATGATTTATCCAAAATAAAGAAATATTGGAGGAAAATATTAAAATCAAATAAGAATTTTATTCGGAGTTTTATTGCTATTTTATTTGAATTAGGAAAAAAGTATGTTTTTCAAAATTGCATTAGAGACCCAAATAAATGTTCATCTTGTCCGCTATATTTTTAGAGGACGGGGAAAATTTATTTGAGGATTTGTGGAGTCCGTTTAGTATTTTCTTTTACTTGTTTTTTTGCGCGTCGTAATTATTTTTAAAAAAAAGTCAACCGACTTACCGGGCCGTGTACACCCAGGACTCCAGCCCGGCCGGCCTCTTTAAAGGCCGAGGCCCCGAGCCGCCTCAGCCCGTCCCGCCGCCCCGCCCCACAAACCCTAGTGCCGCCGCCGCCCTAGCGCTGCTGCCGCCGCCTCTCGCCGCTGCCGCCACCGTCCCCCGCCGCCGTCTGCCGCTGCCGGAGGAGCCGCCGTGCACCTCGCCAGAGGTATAACCGCCGCCGCCGCCGCCGGTTTATCCGAGAAAACCGTTCAGTTTTTTTCAAAAACCCTAGTTTCATTTTTTTAGATCGGTTCGTTTTTTTCCGGTTTAGTTAAATAGCGGACATTCGTCCGTACGTTCATCTTAATGAACGATGTTAATCCGTTAGCCGCAGAAAGCGAACGTTCGTTCGATAGCCTGTTTGTCAGTTTTTCTTTTTCCAGGGTCTTTTCCACGATTATTTTCGATCGCGATTTCTGCCCTCATCTTCATTTTAGTTTATTCTTTCGCTCATTTATCGAAATCAGGCGATTCAAGCACCTAGATCTTCGTCTTGAAGCCCTCTTTCTGTTTAATCAACTTGAACAAGATTTTGGTACTGTAAAATTTAACTTTTGTCCAGATTAGTAAACGGATGTTGCTTCTTTCGTAGTTCGAGTTTCGTTGCTCCGTTTGATTTGATTCTTTTTGCAAACCGGAGTTCTTTAGTTGAACTTTCTGGTTAGATTCTCTTATTTGAGTTTTACCCGTGCTGAGTGCTTATGCATGTTATTATTTTTTGCGATAGAGTACCCAGTGCGAAGCGTGCTACTACGAGTCTCTAGGTTTTGTGGATCATCAACAAGGCAAGTAACACTTTGATCATACCTCTTTACTACCCAGTTATTATGCATTAGATCAACCCTCAAGCATTGCATGGTTAGGATCTGATTAACATGTGGGTTTTGGGAAGTAGATGATGAGGTAGAACCTATTGCCATGTTTATTATCAACCCTTTGGGAGTTACTTTTATGTGATGCTTATATTGCTATGCTATGCTTGTAGACGTGGTTTGGGTGAGTGTATCCATGACATATGTGAGTATTTTTAATTAATGGTTAACTTAAGGTGTCTACTTAAATACACCTCTGGGTGGATTGCTTGAGGCACCCTGGAGTACCCAGTAGTTGTCAGGGCACCTGGAGAATCCAGTTTTGTCCTAGGATATCCCAGAGTACCCGTGTGATCATCCTACAGTTCGCCACCCAGGCTCAAAGGGATAATAAGATTATTCATGCTAGAAACTTCCGTGTGCAGCCACAAGCCAATATGGGCTCTGGCATAGTTGAGTAACTTGCGTGAAGCTCTTGAAGAGGTAGACTAGAAGATGTAGTGGGTTGTAGGTGGTACTGTCTACCCAGAGTAGAGAGTTAATGCTTCAGAAAGACTGTGTCTTGAATCTCCGACCATGGATGTGTTTGAGTCTTGTGGGGAAAAGTGCGCAAACCTCTGCAGAGTGTACAAACTAATCGTGGTTAGCCGTGTCCCCGGTTATGGACATGTTGGGTATCTAGTTCTTGGATTATCATGTTGATCTCATCACTCTAAATTAATTTGATTGGGTTAATGATGATGTTTAATTCGGATTGAGTTGGAGGAACCTTCTCAATGTTTAACAACCACCATGATAGTTAAATAAACTTTATTCCTTTGTTGTATGGAAAAACTGGCTTTATGCAAAACTGTAACCATAGAGCTTTCCACCAGCCATATATGCATGTAGTAATAGCATTCATTCTATTCATTACTCTATGTGTTACATTGCCAGCATATTCCATGTGCTGACCCGTTTTGGGCTGCAATGTTTCACTCAGCTATAGGTCGTTGTCTTTCACTCAGCTATGCCGTTGGAGTTGATGGACTCACTTTATTTTCCAAGCCTTCCGCTATTATCGTTTTTAGATGGCCATAAGCCATATTATTATAATAAGTTCTCTTTTCAGCCATTCGATGTAATAAGTGTGTGATTGAAACTCTGTTATAAATCCTCAAGTACTGTGTGTGTCAGCATTACCGATCCAGGGATGACACTGATGAACAGAGACTAGACTGTTTGAGGTCAGGTCGCTGCAATCTACTACTATTACTCCACACATTAACCACTATCCAGCATGCATCTGGTGTATTAAGTTCTTGGAAGAACAGAGTAACGCTTTAAGGAAGATGACATGATCTAGACAAGATAAACTCACGTATGAATAAACCCCATCTTGTTATGTGCGTGTTATGCCTCTTTCTGTCACTATAAAGATTGAGCACTACAAGATCAAACCCATTAAAAAGCACCTCTTCCCATGGCAAGAAAAATCAATCTAGTTGGCCAAACCAAACCAATAATTCGGAGAAGAAATAGGAGGCTATAACAATCATGCATAAAAGAGTTCAGAGAAAACTCAAATTATATTCATGGATAGATCTTATCATAAACGCGCAATTCATCGGATCTCAACAAACACACTGCAAAAAGTCATTACATCAAATAGCTCCAAGAACACCGAGGAGAACATTATATGGAAGATCAATAAGAGATAAGAAGCCATCTAGCTACTAACTACGGACCCGTACGTCTGTGGTAAAGTACTCACACATCATCGAAGGGGCAGCAAGGATGATGAAGAACCCCTCCGTGATCATTCACCCCTCCGGTAGAGTGTCGGAAAAGGCTTCTAGATTGGATCTCGTGGTTTTGGAACTTGCGGCGGCAGAAAAAATATTTCATGGACTCCCGTGAGGGTTGTGGGATTTTAGAGTATTTATAGAGGCAGAGGTAGGTCAAAACAATTCTCGTGGGCCCCACTATCGACCATGGCGCGCCAGAGGCCCCTGGCACGCCTTGGTGCCTAATGGCCCCCCCCCTTCCTGTTGGAAATATGCCCTAGAGGCAATAATAAAAGCATTATTATTATATTTCCTTGTTCATGATAATTGTCTTTATTCATGCTATAATTGTGTTATCCGGAAATCGTAATACATGTGTGAATAACAGACATCAACATGTCCCTAGTGAGCCTCTAGTTGACTAGCTCGTTGATCAACAGATAGTCATGGTTTCCTGACTATGGACACTGGATGTCATTGATAACGAGATCACATCATTGGGAGAATGATGTGATGGACAAGACCCAATCCTAAACATATCACAAGATCGTATAGTTCGTTTGCTAGAGTTTTCCAATGTCAAGTATCTTTTCCTTAGACCATGAGATCGTGTAACTCCCGGATACCGTAGGAGTGCTTTGGGTATGCCAAACGTCACAACGTAACTGGGTGACTATAAAGGTAGACTACGGGTATCTCCGAAAGTGTCTGTTGGGTGACATGGATCAAGACTGGGATTTGTCACTCCGTATGACGGAGAGGTATCACTGGGCCCACTCGGTAATGCATCATCATAATGAGCTCAGAGTGACCAAGTGTCTGGTCACGGGATCATGCATTACGGTACGAGTAAAGTGACTTGCCGGTAACGAGATTGAACGAGGTATTGGGATACCGACGATCGAATCTCGGGCAAGTAACATATCGATAGACAAAGGGAATAGCGTACGGGGTTGATAGAATCCTCGACATCGTGGTTCATCCGATGAGATCATCGTGGAGCATGTGGGAGCCAACATG
>NC_041383.1:413635817-413652172 GCF_002162155.2 Triticum dicoccoides
GTCCCGGGGGTCCACCGGGTGGGTCCACCTGTCCCGGGGGGGGGGGGCACATGGGTTGTAGGGGGTGCGCCTTGGCTTAATGGGCCAAGGGCACCAGCCCCACATAGGCCCATGCGCCTAGGGTTTAAGGGGGAAAGAGTCCTAGGAGGGGAAGGCACCTCCTAGGTGCCTTGGGGGGGAGGGAAACCCCCCTTGGCCGCCGCCCCCCTAGGAGATTGGATCTCCTAGGGCCGGCCACCCCCCCTTGGCCCTCCTATATATAGTGGGGGAGAGGAGGGACTTCATACCTGAACGCCTTGGCCTTTGGTTGCCTCCTTCTCTCTCCCCAACACCTCCTCCACCTCCATAGTGCTTAGCGAAGCTCTGCCGGAGTACTGCAGCTCCATCAACACCACGCCGTCGTGCTGCTGCTGGTGCCATCTCCCTCAACCTCTCCTCCCTCCCTTGCTGGATCAAGAAGGAGGAGACGTGGCTGTTCCGTACGTGTGTTGAACGCGGAGGTGCCGTCCGTTCGGCGCTGGTCATCGGTGATTTGGATCACGTCGAGTACGACTACATCATCACCGTTCTTTTGAACGCTTCCGCTCGCGATCTACAAAGGTATGTAGATGCATCTAATCACTCGTTGCTAGATGAACTCCTAGATGATCTTGGTGAAACAAGTAGGAAATTTTTTGTTTTCTGCAACGTTCCCCAACAGTGGCATCATGAGCTAGGTCTATGCGTAGTTCTTCTTGCGCGAGTAGAACACAATTTGTTGTGGGCGTAGATTTGTCAACTTTCTTGCCGTTACTAGTCCTTTCTTGCTTCAGCGGTATTGTGGGATGAAGCGGCCCGGACCAACCTTACACGTACGCTTACGTGAGACCGGTTCCACCGACTAACATGCACTAGTTGCATAAGGTGGCTGGCGGGTGTCTGTCTCTCCTACTTTAGTTGGAGCGGAATCGATGAACAGGGTCCTTATGAAGGGTAAATAGAAGTTGACAAATCACGTTGTGGCTTTAACGTAGGTAAGAAGACATTCTTGCTAGAACCCTAATTCAGCCACGTAAAACTTGCAACAACAATTAGAGGACGTCTAACTTGTTTTTGCAGCAAGTGGTTTGTGATATGGTATGGCCAAAGTTGTGATGAATGATGAATGATCTATATGTGATGTATGAGATGTTCATGCCATTGTAATAGGAATCACGACTTGCATGTCGATGAGTATGACAACCGGCAGGAGCCATAGGAGTTGTCTTTATTCTTTTAATGACCTGCGTGTCATCGAGAAACGCCATGTAAATTACTTTACTTTATTGCTAAACGCGTTAGCCATAGTAGTAGAAGTAATAGTTGGCGAGCAACTTCATGGAGACACGATGATGGAGATCATGATGATGGAGATCATGGTGTCAAGCCGGTGACAAGATGATCATGGAGCCCCAAGATGGAGATCAAAGGAGCTATGTGATATTGGCCATATCATGTCACGTTTATTATTTGATTGCATGTGATGTTTATCATGTTTTGCATCTTGTTTACTTAGAACGACGGTAGTAAATAAGATGATCCCTCACAATAAATTCAAGAAGTGTTCCCCCTAACTGTGCACCGTTGCGACAGTTCGCTGTTTCAAAACACCACGTAATGATCGGGTGTTTTATTCAGACGTTCACATACAACGGGTGTAAGACAGATTTACACATGCAAACACTTAGGTTGACTTGACGAGCCTAGCATGTACAGACATGGCCTCGGAACACGGAAGACCGAAAGGTCGAGCATGAGTCGTATAGAAGATACGATCAACATGAAGATGTTCACCGATGTTGACTAGTCCGTCTCACGTGATGATCGGACACGGTCTAGTTTAACTCGGATCATGTAATACTTAGATGACTAGAGGGATGTCTAATCTAAGTGGGAGTTCACTAATAATTTGATTAGTTGAACTTAATTATCATGAACTTAGTCTAAAATCTTTGCAATATGTCTTGTAGATCAAATGGCCAACGTAGTCCTCAACTTCAACGCGTTCCTAGAGAAAACTAAGCTGAAAGACGATGGCAGCAACTATACGGACTGGGTCCGGAACCTGAGGATCATCCTCATAGCTGCCAAGAAAGATTATGTCCTACAAGCACCGCTTGGTGACGCACCCGTTCTCCCTGCAGAACAAGATGTTATGAACGCTTGGCAGGCACGTTCCGATGACTACTCCCTCGTTCAGTGCGGCATGCTTTACAGCCTAGAGCCGGGGCTCCAAAAACGTTTTGAGAGACATGGAGCATATGAGATGTTCGAAGAGCTGAAAATGGTTTTCCAAGCTCATGCCCGGGTCGAGAGATATGAAGTCTCCGACAAATTCTTCAGCTGTAAGATGGAGGAAAACAGTTCTGTCAGTGAGCACATACTCACTATGTCTGGGTTGCATAACCGCTTGACTCAGCTGGGAGTTAATCTCCCGGATGATGCGGTCATTGACAGAATCCTCCAGTCGCTTCCACCAAGCTACAAGAGCTTTGTGATGAACTTCAATATGCAGGGGATGGAAAAGACCATTCCTGAAGTATTTGCTATGCTGAAATCAGCAGAGGTAGAAGTCAGGAAGGAACATCAAGTGTTGATGGTCAATAAAACCACTAAGTTCAAGAAAGGCAAGGGTAAAAGGAACTTCAAGAAGGACGGCAAGGAGGTTGCCGCGCCCGGCAAGCAAGCTGCCGGGAAGAAGCCAAAGAATGGACCCAAGCCCGAGACTGAGTGCTTTTATTGCAAGGGAAGCGGTCACTGGAAGCAGAACTGCCCTAAGTACTTAGCGGATAAGAAGGCCGGCAAAACAAAAGGTATATGTGATATACATGTAATTGATGTGTACCTTACTAGTGCCCGTAGTGGCTCCTGGGTATTTGATACCGGTGCAGTTGCTCACATATGTAACTCAAAGCAGGGGCTGCGGAATAAGCGGAAACTGGCAAAGGACGAGGTGACGATGCGCGTCGGGAATGGTTCCAAGGTCAATGTGATCGCCGTCGGCACGCTACCTCTGCATCTCCCTTCGGGATTAGTTTTAAACCTTAATAATTGTTATTTAGTGCCAGCTTTGAGCATGAACATTGTATCGGGATCTCATTTAATTCGAGATGGCTACTCTTTTAAATCTGAGAATAATGGTTGTTCCATTTTTTATGAGAGATATGTTTTATGGTCATGCTCCTATGGTGAATGGTTTATTCTTTATGAATCTCGAATGTGATGCTACACATGTTCATAATGTGAGTACCAAAAGAAGTAAGGTTGATAATGATAGTCCCACATACTTGTGGCACTGCCGCCTTGGTCACATAGGTGTCAAACGCATGAAGAAGCTCCATGCTGATGGACTTTTAGAGTCTCTTGATTATGAATCATTTGACACGTGCGAACCATGCCTTATGGGTAAAATGACCAAGACTCCGTTCTCAGGAACAATGGAGCGAGCAACCGACTTATTGGAAATCATACATACTGATGTGTGCGGTCCGATGAGTGTTGAGGCTCGCGGTGGCTATCGTTATGTTCTCACCCTCACTGATGATTTAAGTAGGTATGGGTATATCTACTTAATGAAACACAAGTCTGAGACCTTTGAAAAGTTCAAGGAATTTCAGAGTGAGGTTGAAAATCAACGTGACAGGAAAATCAAGTTTCTACGATCAGATCGTGGAGGAGAATACTTGAGTCACGAGTTTGGGGCACACTTAAGAAAATGTGGAATAGTTTCACAACTCACGCCGCCTGGAACACCTCAGCGTAATGGTGTGTCCGAACGTCGTAATCGCACTCTGTTAGATATGGTGCGATCTATGATGTCTCTTACCGATTTACCGCTTTCCTTCTGGGGCTATGCTTTAGAGACTGCCGCATTCACTTTAAATAGGGCTCCGTCGAAATCCGTTGAGACGACACCGTATGAATTATGGTTTGGGAAGAAACCTAAGCTGTCGTTTCTAAAAGTTTGGGGATGCGATGCTTATGTCAAGAAACTTCAACCTGAAAAGCTCGAACCCAAATCGGAAAAATGCGTCTTCATAGGGTACCCAAAAGAAACTATTGGGTACACCTTCTACCTTAGATCCGAAGGCAAGATCTTTGTTGCCAAGAATGGGTCCTTTCTGGAGAAAGAGTTTCTCTCGAAAGAAGTAAGTGGGAGGAAAGTAGAGCTTGATGAAGTATTGCCTCTTGAACCGGAAAATGGCGCAACTCAAGAAAATGTTCCTGAGGTGCCAGCACCGACTAGAGAGGAAATTGTCGGAGAGGTATCTCTGGGCCCTCTCAGTAATGCACATCACTATAAGCCTTGCAAGCAATGTGACCAATGAGTTGGTTACGGGATGATGCATTACGTAACGAGTAAAGAGACTTGCCGGTAACGAGATTGAACTAGGTATTGGATACCGACGATCAAATCTCGGGCAAGTAACATACCGATGACAAAGGGAACAACGTATGTTGTTATGCGGTTTGACCGATAAAGATGTTCGTAGAATATGTAGGAACCAATATGGGCGTCCAGGTTCCGCTATTGGTTATTGACCGAGAATAGTTCTAGGTCATGTCTGTTGGAAATATGCCCTAGAGGCAATAATAAAAGCATTATTATTATATTTCCTTGTTCATGATAATTGTCTTTATTCATGCTATAATTGTGTTATCTGGAAATCGTAATACATGTGTGAATAACAGACATCAACATGTCCCTAGTGAGCCTCTAGTTGACTAGCTCGTTGATCAACAGATAGTCATGATTTCCTGACTATGGACACTGGATGTCATTGATAACGAGATCACATCATTAGGAGAATGATGTGATGGACAAGACCCAATCCTAAACATAGCACAAGATCGTATAGTTCGTTTGCTAGAGTTTTACAATGTCAAGTATCTTTTCCTTAGACCATGAGATCGTGTAACTCCCGGATACTGTAGGAGTGCTTTGGGTATGCCAAACGTCACAACGTAACTGGGTGACTATAAAGGTAGACTACGGGTATCTCCGAAAGTGTCTGTTGGGTGACATGGATCAAGACTGGGATTTGTCACTCCGTATGACGGAGAGGTATCACTGGGCCCACTCGGTAATGCATCATCATAATGAGCTCAGAGTGACCAAGTGTCTGGTCACGGGATCATGCATTACGGTACGAGTAAAGTGACTTGCCGGTAACGAGATTGAACGAGGTATTGGGATACCGACGATCGAATCTCGGGCAAGTAACATATCGATAGACAAAGGGAATAGCGTACGGGGTTGATAGAATCCTTGACATCGTGGTTCATCCGATGAGATCATCGTGGAGCATGTGGGAGCCAATATGGGTATCCAGATCCCGCTGTTGGTTATTGACCGGAGAGTCGTCTCGGTCATGTCTGCTTGTCTCCCGAACCCGTAGGGTCTACACACTTAAGGTTCAGTTACACTAGGGTTGTAGGGATATGTATATGCAGTAACCCGAATGTTGTTCGGAGTCCCGGATGAGATCCCGGACGTCACGAGGAGTTCCGGAATGGTCCGGAGGTAAAGATTTATATATGGGAAGTCCTGTTTCGGGCATCGGGACAAGTTTCGGGGTTATCGGTATTGTACCGGGACCACCGGAAGGGTCCCGGGGGTCCACCGGGTGGGTCCACCTGTCCCGGGGGGCCACATGGGCTGTAGGGGGTGCGCCTTGGCCTAATGGGCCAAGGGCACCAGCCCCACATAGGCCCATGCGCCTAGGGTTTAAGGGGGAAAGAGTCCTAGGAGGGGAAGGCACCTCCTAGGTGCCTTGGGGGGGAGGGAAACCCCCCTTGGCCGCCGCACCCCCTAGGAGATTGGATCTCCTAGGGCCGGCCACCCCCCCTTGGCCCTCCTATATATAGTGGGGGAGAGGAGGGACTTCATACCTGAACGCCTTGGCCTTTGGTTGCCTCCTTCTCTCTCCCCAACACCTCCTCCACCTCCATAGTGCTTAGCGAAGCTCTGCCGGAGTACTGCAGCTCCATCAACACCACGCCGTCGTGCTGCTGCTGGTGCCATCTCCCTCAACCTCTCCTCCCTCCCTTGCTGGATCAAGAAGGAGGAGACGTGGCTGTTCCGTACGTGTGTTGAACGCGGAGGTGCCGTCCGTTCGGCGCTGGTCATCGGTGATTTGGATCACGTCGAGTACGACTACATCATCACCGTTCTTTTGAACGCTTCCGCTCGCGATCTACAAAGGTATGTAGATGCATCTAATCACTCGTTGCTAGATGAACTCCTAGATGATCTTGGTGAAACGAGTAGGAAAATTTTTGTTTTCTGCAACGTTCCCCAACACTTCCATCTTCTCATGGCCTCCAGAAGCTTCCAGTGTATCCTATCACCAGAAAAATCTCCAAAAAGTTTGGGGGCATTTGGACTTTGTTTGTTACTGATATTCTTTTAAGTAAAAAACAAGCAACAAATAGCAACTGGCACTGGGCACTAAGTTATAAGGTTCGCCCCAAAAATGATATAAATTTGCTTGTAAATGTATATAAAACAACTAAGATTGATAATATAACAGCATGGAACAATAAAACATTATAGATATGTTGGAGACATCTCAGGGTCTTCCTTGGTCATGGGTGAGTGTAAGTGCTCTAGGAACACATTCTTAGGGACTACCTTCCGAGTGGAACCTATCTTGGCCAAATCATCAGCTGATTGGTTCTTAAGTCACGGTATATGATGGAGTTCCAGTTCTTCAAAGTGCTTTTCCAGCTTTCTGATGGTGTTGTGGTAGCCTGTCATTGCTGGACTACGGATATTCCATTCTTTCATGACTTGGTTGACCACAAGGTCTGGGTCACCGTAGACCATCAATCGACGAATCCCAAGAGAGATTGGCATCCGCAGCCCATGCAGTAGAGCTTCATACTCGGCTTCATTGTTGGAGGAGTCGAAGTGAATCTGAAGCACATAGCTGAGTTGGTCTCCTTTGGGGGACACCAAGACCACTCCATATCCGGAGCCATGGAGCATCTTGGAGCCATCGAAGAACATCGTCCAGTGCTCGGGGAGATTCGGGACATGCTACTCCTGCTCCACCCACTCGAAGAGGAAATCCACTAGGCCTTGCGACTTGATGACTTTCTTAGCTTTGAACTTGATATCCAACCGAAGGATCTTGATGGACCACTTCGCCACTCGGCCTGTAGCATTTCTGTTGTTCATGATCTCAGACAAAGGGCATCAATTATCACTGTGACCGAGTTCCCTCGGAAGTAATGCGCCACCTTCTTTGCAGTTAGATAGATCCTGTACACTAGCTTCTGGTAATGTGGGTACCTTTACTTGGAAGGGGTCAGAACTTCAGAGATGTAGTAGACTGGTCACTGAAGCTTTAAGGCTTTACCTTGTTCTTCCCGCTCCACAGTGAGCATGCTGCTAACAACTTAGCTCGTGGCTGCGATGTATAAGAGCAAGGTCTCTTTGTTGCTCGGAGCAGCTAGCACTGGTTGGGTGGAAAGGAGGGCTTTGAGTTCCTTGAATGCGGCCTCCACTTCGGGAGTCCACACGAACCTGTCAGACTTCTTCATTAACCGGTAAAGTGACAAGGCTTTTTCATCGAGTCTTGAGATGAAGCTACTCAGAGCTGCCAGACAACCCGTGAGACATTGTACGTCATGGAGACGCTCTGGTTGTTTCATTCAGACAATCACTCCGATCTTCTCCGGATTAGCGTCGATCCTGCGTTCGGAAACGAAGAAACCGAGTAACTAGCCAGCAGGGACCCCGAAGGTATGCTTAGGCGGATTGAGTTTTATGCCAAGAAGGCGCAAGTTTGCGAAGGTCTCGGCGAGGTTAGTCAGGAGGTCGAAACCTTTCCTAGACTTAACCACGATGTCGTCCACATTTCGACTAATCTACTTTTGGAAGAACTTCTGAATCATTCGCTGGAATATGGCCCCAACATTTTTCAATCCAAATGGCATAGTGATATAGCAAAAACACCTGAATTGGGTGATGAACATTTTTTTCATGGGGACCATACATTTAGATCTGGTGGTACCCGTAGTACGCATCCAGAAACGATAACCGCTCACACCCGGAAGTACTACTATAAGATCTATGCGAGGGAGAGGGAAATGATCCTTCGGGCAGGTTCGATTGATGTGCTGAAAGCCGATGCACATTCAAAGAGACTTATTCTTCTTCGTCACCATGACGACGTTGGCGAGCCACTCGGAGTGGTACACCTCTCGGATGAAATCAGCGGCTAAGGGCCGTTTGATTTCCTCGCCAATCGCCTTGCGCTTCTCTGTGGAAGATCATCGAAGGTGCTCTTTGACATGCTTCATCTTCGGGTCGACATGGAGTCTATGCTCAGCCAGTCCCCTAGGAACACCCAGCGTGTCAGAGCGTTTCCATGCAAAGATGTCCGAGTCCTCACGGAGGAACTGGATGAGCTCGCCTTTCTATTTTCTATCAAGGGTGGTGGAGATGTTGGTCAGGGCGGCATTCAGATCTTCTGGGTGAGCGTGCACTGGCTTCATCTCTCCAGCCAACTGGAAAGCATTCCTAAGTCGGCTTCTTGGACTTCAGTAGATCCTTGAATCCACCACTTTCTTGTAGTCATCCAACTCAGCCATTGCCATCTGTTCGTCAGCAATCTGGGAGCCCTTCTGGAGATACTCCTTAGCCAACTTCCGGTTGCCTGTGGTAGTGATCACACCACTCGGCCCTGCCATCTTAAGTCTAAGATACACGTAACTTGAATGGTCCATGAAACACGCATAGGTAAGCCTACCCAAGATGGCGTGGTAAGCACTCCGGAAGTCCACCACTTCAAAAGTCAGTCGCTCCTTCCTGAAATTCCACTCTTCGCCGAATACGATGTCAAGGGAAATTTTCCTGGGTGATTTGGCCTTCTTCCCGAGGATTACCCCGTGGAACTACATATTGCTCTTGCCGAGTCGGGACATCGGAATGCACATCGCAGTTGGACCCCTCCAATAGCCGGGTCAACCACTAAAGCCTATCGCCTAGGGGTCAGCATATGGGCCGGAGGATCTGATTGGTCGAAAGTCACAGGCGTCTTGGCCTAGTCAAGGTATTTCGTGGTAGTCGAAACTGCCATGTTAACCTCTCGATTTATGACCTTGAGGCGGCTCTTGCTTTCGACATCAGTGAAGATCATCAAGACTTTTTCGATGTTGGGATACCCAGAAGTACCCTTGTTTCCATTGTCGTCATCGTCCTCATCTCTATCCCCAGAAGGGTCTTGCCGCATCTCATGCTTCAAGAGTCGACACTCCCGAGTGGTATGCCTGGGAAAAATCAAATTGCCCTCCTAATATCTTTTTGTGTGGATCTGGCAGGGTTGATCAAGGATGTCTCTCTTCTGGGTGACTTGTTTCTTCCCTTTCCAATCCTTCTTCTGCTCATGCGAGCCCTTGCCTTTGCCTTGGCCGCCAGAGCCGCAGCCTCAGCATTGCCTTCTGCCTTAGCTTTCCGCTTATGCTTCTTGCCCTTGTTGTTATCCGACTGATTAGCGTCGCCTGCTCGGCTCTTGCTGCTTCTTAGTCGGTCTTCTTCCTCACCGTTGGCATACCGATTGGCTATCTCCATAGCCCGACTGAGATTTAGGGTCTCAGTATGTCCGAACTTCATGTTCAGCTCTCGGTATCTGACCCCTGCTTTGAAAGCACAAATCGCCTAGTGTTCAGTGATGTTCTCCACCTTGTTGTGTCGGGTTGTCCACTGTTGAATGTACTCTCGGAGAGTCTCATTTTGCCTCTGCACGCAATGCTGCAACTCAGCCAGACCACCTGGCCGCTTGTACGTGCCTTCAAAGGTCTTGACGAACACTCCCGCAAAATTGTCCCAGCTGAATATGCTACCTGGCGAGAGCTGAGTGAGCCAGGCCCGAGCAGAATCTTCGCGCATCAGTGGCAGCTGCGTCATAGCTATGTTGTCGTTGCCGCCGCCGATCTGGATGTCCACTCGGTAATCCTCTAACCAGAGTCCCGTCTTGGATTCGCCGATGAACTTGCTGATCCCCATGGCCAACCTAAAGTTGTTGGGAATCTCGGCCACCGGAATTTACCGGCTGAAGCACTCAGGTCCTGAGGGTGCAGAACCACTTGGCGTGTCGGCATCTAGGCCTTCTCGCAAAGCCCGGCCCCTACCAACCAGGTTCCGAGCGAGAACGGATCCCGCATTGAACTATGAGTCTCAGATGTCCCTCGGGTGACGAGGAGGACTCGGCTTTCAATCAACACCACACATCTGCCCATCGTCATAGGGCCGACGTCTGTATGCACCATCTCGCGGTGGGGGCATCAAGGCACGATCGTAATTGTCGTGCCGCCGGGGTGACGCAACCTGATCATGCCTCCGATCTTCGTAGTGATCTCTTGAGGAAGATGTGGCTCGACGCCTTCCGGAGCCGAGCGGGCTGTGAGCCGACTGAACGGTCTCCGCTCGGACCGACGCGCTATGGATGCGATCCCTGCACTAGGACACCGCCGCATTCTGTGATAACACCATCTTCAGGAGCGCCTGGATCTGCCGAATCCCTTCTCCGGCGGTGGAGCCGGAGGGCTGTATGGAATCAATGATCCTAGTAGCAGCCGCCAAATTTTGCAGCAGAGTACTGAGGACCTGCTACTTTCGAGGTTGGTCACTCGGGATAATCCGGCTTGTGGCGACTGGAGTTGGGCTGGTGGTGCGCGTAATGATCCAGCTGCTTCTGAAGCCGCTCAAGGCGGTCGCGCTCAGCCAGGGTGGCCTGGCGCACCGACTCCATGGCCAGGGCCTCAGGAGTTTTCCAGGTGATGGGGGTGCTCATAACTGCTCGTTTCTATGGTGAAGCTCCTCACGCTGCTCCCGAGTGAGAGCTTGCAGGACGTACAACTCATGAACGGGGGAGTGATTATCCATGCCTCCTCCTTGGTGTTCTCGTATGAAGTGCCTGCATGACCGTCCTGTGGATACGTGTACCCCGGGGGTGCGCGATGCTCGGAGTTGTCCGCCATGAGAACTTCAGCTGTCAATTCGACACTCGCACTTGGATTTATCGGAGGAGTCGTCGAGTAACCCATCGGAGAGGTCTAGGGCGGGCTCGTCGGACTCGAGAGCCGCCACATGCTCCACCGCGGCCTGAAGGGCCACAGCGTGCTTGATCCAGCGCTGCAGCCGCGAGCATCCGGAGCGCTTGCGGCGGCACGCGGTAGGATGGTGAGCGGTCACTCGGCACGAAGCCGAGGGCTGTCGGAGAAGGACTCCATACAAGGATGTGCGAAAATGCGCTACTCCGCGGATAGGCAGCGCCTCCACATCAAGCGGGGCCTCGCGAAGCCACGCCGAGTCATCGGCGATGAATGAGAGCGTCTCGAAACGGATTTCGCCGCCGACCAACATGATGATGGAAATTCCGCCTACGCCGTGAAACTTTGCTAGACGGCTAGCCCCAAGGTGGGCGTCAACTATAGGGGTTACGATCCCGACAATGAGTACTAGGGGTACGAAAGAGGGGCAGAGCCTAGCTACGGTGCAGGTGTAATACTCGGTGTTTCACGAGTTCAGGCCCCTCTCGGTGGAGGTAACAGCCCTACGTCTCATGCCTCGAGGCTTGATTTTTCTTGATGGGGATTGTTACATAGTTTGCTTAACCCCGGCTCAGGAGGAGGAGCAGCTCATATAGAGTGCCTTGCAGCTCCACACTGTCCATGTCTCCAGGGCACTTAATGCCATTAAATACATCAATTACAAGTGTAAAGAGCCTCAACTACAACAGTTATAGGTAACGGTAGCCTTGACTCTACTTTAAGGATGGTTTAGGATTCCTCGACCATTGCAGCTCCCATGCCGTCCCTTCATCTTCTAGTCTGAGTGGTGGTGGTCCAACCGAGTGACGGGTGGTCGTTTGAGTGTCGTCGAGGTGTCCGAGTGGACCTCCTGATATATGCATCCGAGTGCTAGTATGGTCCAAGACCTACTAATGACGGTGTGGGGCCCTACTAACTGTAGTAGGTGACCTCATCAGGGAACCAAACACGCCATATGTACTCGTACCTCGTTCCAGTAGGATATTAAAAAAAATATCAAGAAATGACTATATGGCTCTGTCATTTGCAAAATCATGGCTTTAAGAGCAACTTGAACAGTTCCTGTAAAAAAAACTCCCCATAAAAGTGGTTTTACGAGTGTTCATATAATTTAGAGAAAGTTTTCAGTTGAGGTCTTTTTTGAGATCCCCAAAGAAATCCCCCTAAAAGCGATTTTTCGCGGTGGTGCAGCGTCGACAACAAACTTCGGCGGCGGTTGACAATGGAAGGCGGTGGTTGGTGGCCGGGAGCGGGCGCGCGAGCGGCATGGCGGCGATAGGTGAGACGCTCAGGGATGGTGTGCTGGCACGGTGGGTGTGGCGGCGGCATGTCAGACTCCGGTGGCGGTGAGCTGACGTGACGCTTTTTATGCGAAGGGTGATCTTTCCGTAGATGAGGGGGGGGGGGGTGTTCGAAGATTATACGGGATCTTGTAAAGAATACGTGTTTACGAAAAGTATTGGAGAGTTTTTTTGGCCATTTTTCCTAAATGGTAGTTATTTACGGAAAAGGAACTGTTGAAGATACATAAGAAGAGATTAAGGACGCGTCTCAAAGTTGAATAAAAAAATTCGAATGTCAGCATATACGATTCAAAATGTTGTCATGTACTCCCTTCGTCCCAAAATAAGTGTCTTAACTTTGTACTAGCTTTGTATTAAGCTCAAGACACTTATTTTGGGAGGGAGGAAGTACATGTGTAGAGACTCTATCGCACATGGCTACATGGATATCTTATAATTGTGTAAGGGCCTGAGATGCATGCATCTGAATCAGCAAGAAACATGTACTGATGATAGTTGATGGCGTTTTCATAGGGAGTACGAGTTTGAATTGTGCTCTCCTCGGGCCATCCTCCTTTTCTTGGCTATTGCTGTCACATGCTGTATCTTTGGGTAAGCCAAGTTGCTACAAAATTACAGATACTAAGGTGAAATGGGTTCCGTGACTTATTTCTTTTGCAGCAAAAGGTGTCAACCCCACATACAACTCATGTTTATGGGAGAGGATTTTTGGCAGGAAGATCCGGGGCACCGAGCCCCTCGCACACTTGTTCTTTTGGCTTTTATTTTTTGATGTTTCATATCTTTAAAACCGAAAGTCTAAATTAAGTTTTACTTTTTATATTCATGTTCCTGGTGATGAGAGATGAGATTCATTTTGAATATGTTTTAGTGAGTTTTTATTTTTTTTGTTAAGTTTTAATTTTTGAAACTAGGTATGAGGGACACATTAATCACAAGTTTAAGTAGCTGCGACCGACAAAAATGCAAGCTTTAAATTTCAACTATGAAACATGATACGAGCGACCGACAAAATCATAAGCTACGATCGGTAAAAACTTAAGTTTCAAAAAATTAAAACTTAAAACTTATTATTCCCTCCCGAGATCCAATGACTTTGCGGACCGCGAGGCAATCGGGTGACCATGTAGGGCTGGGCAAGTGCACGCTCTCGCACTTGCATGCCCCTGCCAATTTTTCGCATGTTTAGAGGTCTTTCCAGTAAAATAGTGTGTGATCACAAAAAGAAAAGAAAAAAGGTAAACTGGTAGAGAAAAGTAGTTGAGTAAACGTCGTCAGCGTCGTCAGCATATTTTGGTCCAACTCTTGCTTTAGAATCACTACCAACGGCGTGGTCAATGTTAGCGGGGCATGGAGTTTTTTTACCCCCAGCTCACGTGCATCCTGATGACCAATACAACAAAATAAAATAGTAAATTTTTTAAAAACTACTGATTTTTATTTTGTGACAAAAATCGATGCATTCATCAGCAATGTATAAAATTTCATGTGAAATGATATTTATGAAGGCCCGGTCAAAACAAACAAAATCGATGATTCGAATAAACTATTGTAGGAAGCATTTCGTTGTATCGATTTTTTCCTAGACCTCTACGAATACCATTTCATCATTTAATTTTGCACGTAAGTAAAACATTTATTATTGTTTATAACAAAAATTTCAGAATCTTTTGGATTCCTTTTTTTAATTTTATTGTTCACGAGGGAGCATCTGTGCTCGGAATGGAAAGAACATTTTCGGTATGTTAGTGTCACTATCATATAATTATTTTTAAGCATGGCTGAAGCACCTTTCGAATAATATATGTCGATTAATATTTCAGCCACATAAAGCACCATCCCGTCTCGAGCTGTCTTCATCACTGAACTTTTTCTTTTCGGGAGAACTTTTTTATTTTATTCCTAGAAGAAATTGATTGGTCTTTTTTAGCTCATGGAAAGTGGCTTGTGCAATTATTTCCATAAATGTGCAATACCAGTTGTACCATCATCCACTTTAATTTATAGAATGTTCTACAGTACTCAATTCGCGAGACAGAATTGTTGAGTATAATGTTTATTTAAAAAACGCATAATAGCGTAGGATTTACTTCACATTGCCTTGTACTTCAAGATGATCATGTACTTCTATATTTACGCCCACGGGGCTCAAGAAATAAACAACGATTCCACCTAATCCCTCTCTATCCCTTCTAACATGGTATCAGCCTAACCGCCGCCCGTCGCTTTCGCACCGCCGCTGACCCCGGGGCGGCCGGCCTCCATGACCGCCGCTGGGGTGGGGGGGGGGGGGTCCCGTACCTAGGGTTCATTAGCCGGTCGTGTTGACCGGCTACCCTAGAGAGTCTTTTTGCCGATCTGTTGATACGGGTTTTCTCTCTTGCCGATCGTCTTGGTAAGCATTTCTTTTTGGTGTCGATCTAAGATGGGTATGCGTCGCCCGCCGCAGCCGTCGATCACGCGCCTCTACTCCGACACCGGCATGACACCCGGCCTCTTCTCCGACACGGCGGCCCATCACGGCCGTCGTTCGCGCCTCTGCCTGCCTGTCTCTCTATGCCGGTAGTAGCCGCCCTGCTCTGACCGGGACTCCTGCATCACCTCCCGCCTCCGCCGTGTATGTACTGCCGTGTTTGCAGGACATTGTGTTCGCCGCTTTGGGCTTGGCCGATCAGGTACCGCTGTTGCGTTCGCCGCTCGGGCATCGCTGCCCGGGCGCCGGCGTTGTGTTGGCAACCCACACGTTGCCGCCAACGTAGTCATCTGCATGTCGTCCTACGCCGTTCGTTGCCGTTGGCTTCAGCTTGGACTTCACCACCACCCCGCCTCCACCAAGCGGCGCCAACGACCTCGCGCGCGATCGGATGGATCACCCGCCCGCCGCCGCGATCCGCCTCATCTACTCGTGCGACCGACCTACCCACTCGGTTGTGCGCGCCTCCGCAGGTCCCATGAAGACCGTCCAGAGTACAGTGCACCCCTATAGCGACCGAGCATCGGGCTCCGCTACGTCGCCCCTTTGGGCCGCAGCGCTACCGCCCCGTGTTTCTCCCCATGAATGCACTGACCCGCGTGCTGCCGCTACATCGCCCCTTTGGTCCGTAGTGTCACCGCCCGAGACCGTCCTATCCAGGTCGTCCCTGTGGCTGCACTGACCCTCACGCTGCCGGTGCATTGCCCCACTAGGTTGTGACGAGCGTGGCACGTGGTCTCAACCGCCGCCCGAGGCTGTCCCCGTGGTTGCATTGACAAACGCTTCACTGCTGCGTCGCCCCTTCGGGCCGTAGCGCCACGGCCCGTGGTCACCGTGTTGGGGAACGTAGTAATTTCAAAAAAAATCCTACGCACACGCAAGATCATGGTGATGCATAGCAACGAGAGGGGAGAGTGTGTCCACGTACACTCGTAGACCGAAAGCGGAAGCGTTAGCACGACGAGGTTGATGTAGTCGTACGTCTTCACGATCCGACCGATCAAGTACCGAACACACGACACCTCCGAGTTCAGCACACGTTCAGCTCGATGACGTCCCTCGAACTACGATCCAGCCGAGCTTCCAGGGAGAGTTCCATCAGCACGACAGCGTGGTGACGATGATGATATTCTACCGATGCAGGGCTTCGCCTAAGGACCGCTGTGATATTATCGAGGTGTATTCTGGTGGAGGGGGGCACCGCACACGGCTAAGAGATCCAAGGGATCAATTGTTGTGTCTAGAGGTGCCCCCTGCCCCCGTATATAAAGGAGCAAGGGGGGAGGCCGGCCAGCCTTGGGGCGCACCAAGGAGGGGAGGAGTCCTCCTCCTATTAGGAGTAGGACTCCCCTCTTTCCTAGTCCAACTAGGAAAAGGAAGGGGGAAGGAAGGAGAGGGAAAGGAGAAGGAAAGGGGGGGCCTCCCTAGTCCAATTCGGACCCCCTATAGGAAGGGGGCACAGCTGCCCCTTGTGGGCTGCCTTCCCTCTTCCCTATGGC
>NC_041383.1:413652477-413658189 GCF_002162155.2 Triticum dicoccoides
CCGGCGTTTCCGATAACCCCCCGGCACTCCGATAAATACCCGAATCACTCGGAACCTTTCCGATGTTCGAATATAGTCATCCAATATATCGATCTTTATGTCTCGACCATTTTGAGACTCCTCATCATGTCCCCGATCTCATCCAGGACTCCGAACTACCTTTGGTACATCAAAACACATAAACTCATAATATAACCGTCATCGAACTTTAAGCGTGCGGACCCTACGGGTTCGAGAACTATGTAGACATGACCGAGACACGTCTCCGGTCAATAACCAATAGCGGAACCTGGATGCTCATATTGGCTCCCACATATTCTACAAAGATCTTTATCGGTCAAACCGCATAACAACATACGTTGATCCCTTTGTCATCGGTATGTTACTTGCCCGAGATTCGATCATCGGTATCTCAATACCTAGTTCAATCTCGTTACCGGCAAGTCTCTTTACTCGTTCCGTAATACATCATCCTATAACTAACTCATTAGTTACAATGCTTGCAAGGCTTATAGTGATGTGCATTACCGAGTGGTCCCAGAGATACCTCTCCGACAATCGGAGTGACAAATCCTAATCTCGAAATACGCCAACCCAACAAGTACCTTCGGAGACACCTGTAGAGCACCTTTCTAATCACCCAGTTACGTTGTGACGTTTGGTAGCACACAAAGTGTTCCTCTGGTAAACGGGAGTTGCATAATCTCATAATTATAGGAACATGTATAAGTCATGAAGAAAGCAATAGCAACATACTAAATGATCAAGTGCTAAGCTAACAGAATGGGTCAAGTCAATCACATCATTCTCCTAATTATGTGATCCCGTTAATCAAATGACAACTCATGTCTATGGTTAGGAAACTTAACCATCTTTGATTAACGAGCTAGTCAAGTAGAGGCATACTAGTGACACTATGTTTGTCTATGTATTCACACATGTATTATGTTTCCGGTTAATACAATTCTAGCATGAATAACAAACATTTATCATGAAATAAGGAAATAAATAATAACTTTATAATTGTCTCTAGGGCATATTTCCTTCACACCGCCGCTGCCCCGAGGTCTTTCCGTCATCGCCTCGACCCGCCTACTACCACCGCGTTACCCATTGGGGCCATAGCACCACGGCCTGCCGTCTACTCCACTGTCCTCGTGCGTTGACTTCCCGTGGTATGCATCATGCCACCTCCCTTAGCGCGGGAACGCTACCGTCCGTGCCGGCCTTCGTCATGTTGTTGGGTTCTTCGTCTACTTCGAGCACTGCCCCTGCGCTCCTAACTGTAGCCTCCACCGCCGTCAGGCCGCCGCCGCCGCTGGTAACACCGACGCGTGCCTTCATCTATGACATGCTCCCGAGTTTGGCAAACACGGTGCGACGCCTTGTCAACAACATCTTGTACCTGGTGCACCACTACTTCGACACCACTGCGCCTATGACTAACACAACGCATCCTTGTGCCCACGGTTCCACAATGCCTTCCTCAACACCGGCTACCCCGACTTGGCATCGACCATGGCATTCTTCACATAGCTACCTCGACCACAGCTACACCGCCCTATGCTCTTAGCTACATCGACATCGACACAAAAGGGCTACCGCCTTGCTTGAGAAACCTCGTTAGTTTCCAATCCAGCCGCGACTTCTGCGATGCATCGACTGCTACGACTATGGGGGCCTCTTCGTTGGCTTACCTTCGGATTCTTCTCCGGTCTCAACGTCTGCATCACTACCGTTGTGACTGCAGGGGGATGTTGAGTATAACAATAGAAAATAATACACTTCCGTGATGATACGTGTTTGTCACAGTAGGTCATGTTTTCTGTCATGCATGTACATCCATGACGATTTTATGACAGAATCAAGATAGTCATACATGTGCTGTCGTAGAAGTGTTCCATGACATTACCAAAATTATCATCATGGAAGTGTCCACTTCCATGAACATAAATGGCGCGTCATGGAAGTGCTTTAATCAAGGGTAACCGACACATGGGATCCACCATATTTGGTCGCCATTAAGACATCGAGTTCCGGTTTGGATCCGATAACCCGTTAACAGCTCGGACCAATGGGGATTTTCCACGTGTAAAATTCTCAATGGCCAGAGGAACCATGTGTCGGCTCAGCATTGGGACAGATGTCATCGACTCATTGGACGGGAGGCGCCTATGATATATCGACACATGGCACGGCCTAACAGAGGCCCATTCAGGTGAAAATGCTAGCCCGTTTGACTTGGTCAAAAGGTAGTGGGCCGGGCCACGGAAAGCCTGTTAAAGGCAAGTTCGCATATAGCCCATTTATAGCCTGCTAACTCAAGACCCCTTATGGCCTATCCAAATTGGGTCCAGTATCATTATCTGGGCCGTCCAATATGATTCCAGCCTGTTGTAACTTCCAGCCCAGGAATGGCCCATGACGTCTTTCGGCCCATACGAGGCCCTTTATAACTCCTATCCCTTTAAAGGCCCGTGGTGAAACTGGCCCATAATGAACAGTGTAACGCTTTACACCCACTAACGGCCCATTATTCCATTCGGCCGTTTCCAGCCCGTGTTACCTTTCGGCCATCTAAGGGCCCATTTGTTCTTGGGCACATTTCCAGCATTCGGTTACTTACGACCCATTACTCACCTGTTCTGCTTGTGGGCCAAATTCAGCTTGTGGTTACAGTCGGCCCGTTTGTGGCCTGTTAACCCATTGGGTTGTTTTCATAGCGTCATCAAATACAGCCCATTAATGACCCATGATGCTTGTCAATGGAATTAAGCCCAATATAGATTTCGGCCTATTAACAGCCTGTTATGGTCGGGCCATAAGCACACGATTTCCACTCTAGCCCATTTACGGCCCATTTTGCGGACCGTTATTGGTCCATGAATAATACGACTCGTATAAGGCCGATTGAATATACAGCCCATCGAGGGCCCATGGATCCAACGGCCCATAGGAGGCCCATGGTCACTACAGCAGGTAGCAGGACCATGGTTACAACGGTTCGTACGTTGAACATGGTTATTGTGGCCTAGTTATAAAAAATAGGTTATTGTGGCCACTAGAAAAACGCGGTAAAAGAACTACAGTGACTAGGAGGAAACAACTAAACAAGACAATAAGGAAATAAATAAGCAAGCAACTAATGCTAGGCTATTACAGATATTACACATATTACATCCACTGGGCATCAAAGTTCGCCACCAGTTCAAATACAGGGAACAAAGCAGCATATCACATACACTGGTTGTCAAAGTTGGACACTAGTGCAAATAAACGCTGCAGCAAAACAAATCCAGAACTGAAACCACTTCAGAAGAGCTCAAGAAACAATATCATGTGTACCCAGCATGCTGGCAAGGTGCTTAGCAAGCTTATTAACTTCCTCTTGTTTGACGCTTAAATCCTCCAGCGCTTGCTGTTGCACCAGAAAGTATGTATCTGAATTCTGCAGGGACTTCCTGAGTCCTTCGGCTTCGTGTCGCAGAACATCTGAACGATGTCTTTCAACTTGAAGTTGAGACTCAAGAAGACGAACTGATTCAGGCAGCGAGTTCGAAGAGCTTGTGCCAGCAGTAGTGGCAGGTAACTCAAACACTACATCAAGACAGTACTTTTGGGTTGTCTCACTGTCGTCAAGATAGTTTTATCAGCTTTCTTGGAGACCAACAGGGATGTCTTACTATCTTGAACCTTATCTGCATTACTTCCTTTACCATTGCATAATGGGGTACTCTTCTCCAATATTTTGTCTGCATTCCAAAAGAGAAACAAGCAGACACATCACATGTTTACCATGTTGTATATGAAACTCATTTTGGTAAATCAGTTCGCTAGTAAAGTGGACATGATAACAACATGAAATAAACATATATCTATGTACCATGGTCACTGTATGGTCTATATCATTCTAGTTTTTGTTGCCAAATCAAGGTAGAGACACAGTTCAAATAATATATGTTTAAGACAAAGCAGCATAGATAGAATATAAGCGTGGGAAAATAGAGAGCAATAACAACACTTGTAATGTGCATGACATGAGAACATAACTGTTTATTCAATTGAAATTGAAATCAACATAGAGCAAGTTATAACAACAAACCAGTTAAAGAAACTGGTTTAAAACATACCTGTTGCACCATTCGAGTTTCAATTCCATCCTTCAAATTTGAAAATAGTTGGTATGAGTAAATACAGTGATGCGAGAGCAAAGGAGTATGAACCATAGCTACAGAACCTGACCTGAGAACAATTCTTCTTCTGCTTTAAGCGTTGACTTGGGGTTCGGAGTGGCGGTCCTCGTGCTTTGGGCACTACAGTTGCCTTACTAACTGCTCGTGTTTGGGTGCTCTATGGTGGAGACAGTGTTGTGTCAACTGGAACTAGGTTACTATCTATTGGGGTTAGGGTTAGAAGGGTTGTAGCTAGTTCTCTGTCCAACTAGGTAGGGGTACAATCTGCGAGAGTGTGGGTTATGTGTGGTGGGGCTGGTTCTTGGGCAAGTACAATTGTGGTTCTATCTGCATCGACAGGTAGCACTATCTTTCTGAAGACCATGTTATTACTCCCTTAGATACAGCCATCACCCTGTCCAATTCAAATGGTTGATAAACAAGAAAAGTAATTTAATGTACATACATTGTACGATAGATAGGTGCAATGGATAGTGGGGAATAAAAGAGGGCCTGAAATAATTCACATTTGTGTTGTCTAACCAAACAAGATAGCATGACAGAATTTCACATATATGATGGCTAACTAAACATGATAGCATGAAACAATTTCACATATATGATGGCTAACTAAACAGGATGGAAAGACATAGTTCAAAATATGATAACTATGTAAATAGGATGACATGATATAATTATATAATGTGTTTATTAAATAGGCTGGCATGTCATAATTCACATACATGCCACCTATGGAAACATGATAGCATGATATAATTCATGGATATAATGACATGATTCAAAAATATGATGACTGTAAACACTAAACAAGATGAGATGATATAACTATATGATGTCTTTATTAAATGGGTTGGCATGCCATAATTCAGATAGATGTTGTTTATGTAAACATGATGGCATGATATAATTCAAATATATGATTTATATACTAAGCAAGTAAGTAGATGGCAATCGCATATATGATGTAAAAACTATGCAATGCAAGACAACATATGCATGATATGAGTAATATAACCCTGCCAAGTTTGAGCATAAAAATTAGGGGGGCGGGGAATAGGACTGGTCATCTAGCTTAGAGTCCTCCTCTGAGGAGCTGTCTGTAACCAGCAAAATGTCTGCTTTAGCAGGTAGCATTGTTTGCTCTGAATACCTTGTTTTCACCCCAGATACTTCCATCACTGCTTCAAATGGCTGATGCACAGGAAGAGTAGTTGAATATACAAACATTGTCAACAAATGGAATACGTAATACAAAAAAGGATAGCATGATATAATTCACATATATGATGATTGGCTAAACAACATGGCATTGCACAATTCACATACATAATGCCTTGCAACAAGATAGCATTACATAATTCACAAATATAATGTCTTGCAACAAGATGGCATTGCATAATTCACATATATGGTAATTAGACACTAAAAAGATGGCATTCACACAAAGCATGTCTAAATTAAGGAAATGACATAGCAATGCAAGACCCCATACGCACGATATGAGCAACATAACGCTGCC